>NC_092817.1:48168626-48468626 GCF_023375885.2 Dermacentor andersoni
CAGTGAATGATGATCCGTGACCATCATGAAGGGGCGCCCGTACAAGTAAGAACGAAACCGTTGCACCCTTGCTCGTTCGAGCACTCTTGCTCAGTCACTGTATAATTGCGCTCAGAGTGACTCAAGCAGCGGCTAGCTTACGAGATCGCGTGCTCACTTCCGCAGTTGCGCTGAACAAGGACAGCTCCGTTGCCAACGCCATTCGCGTCGGTGTGAACCTCTGTTGGTGCTGAGGGATCGAAGTGGCGATTAGTAGGCTGCGACGTCAAGAGGAGCTTTAATTGACAAAACGAAGAGTCGCACTCTGTGGTCCACTCAAAAGGAACGCCCTTCTGGAGAAGGCGCGTAAGAGGATGGGCCACGTCGGCAAATCTAGCAATGAATCGGCGAAAGCCTAAAAATAAGCGTAAAAAGCTTCGTAGCTCCTTGACCCCGTGAGGTTCCTTAAGTGCCTCTACAGCCGGAGTCTTCTGTGGATCTGGTCGTATGCCGTCTTTATCGACCTGATGTCCCAGCACAAGAGCTTGTCGTGCACGAAAATGGCACTTCTTCGAATTCAGGACAAGGCCGGCTTTCTCCAAGCTGTTCAGCCCCAACTCCAGACGCTTGTTATGCTCATTAAACGTTCGCCCGAAGATCATAACGTCGTCCAGCTAGCACATGCAAACTTTCCATTTCAAGCCACACAGTATAGTGTCCATGAATGTTTCGAACGTTGCGGGCGCGTTGCACAGCCCGAAAGGTATGACGTTAAATTCAAATAAACCGTCAGGGGTTACAAATGGCGTTTGTTTCCTTATCGTCACTGTGCATAGGAATTTGCCAGTAACCTGCCCGCAGATCAACAGAAGAGAAGTAAGAGCTAGCAAAAAGGCAATCAATCGGGTCGTCAATTCGGGGAAGCGGGTACACGCTTTTTTTAGTAATAGCGTTTAGGCGTCGGTAATCAACGCAAAATCACCATGTTCCAACTTTCTTTTTCACCAAAATCACTGATGTTGCCCAAGGGCTACATGATTCTTGGATGACTCCTTTGCTTAGCATTTCTTCGACTTGATCACTGATTATCTTGCGCTCTGCGTGCGGCACACGATAGCGTTTTTGTCGAATTGGTTGGGCAGACCTTGTGTTGATGCGGTGACGAGCTCTAGACGCAGAGATCGATGGCGGACTATCGTTGTGCGTGAAGTCGAATATTGAGGAGTGTTTTGCAAGGAGGGCCAACAACGCCTCAAGCTTATGGTCACTGAGTGATTCAGCGACCATGCAAAGGATCTTTGAGTCTAAAGAGCGCATGTTACCGGCTTCTCCAGTGTCCGCAAGTTCTGTAAGCACTAACATAGGTATCGGCGAGTCTTCTTGAAAGATGCAAGCTTTAGGCCTTGATGTAGCACCGTCGCTTCAGTACAACAGTTTATCACCCACAGCCCTATGCATCGATTCAGCACCGATACCATGCAATGCGGAACCAACACATCTTTCTTTAGGCAGTTCACATGTACAGGATCCACTGCAGCATCAAACGGCTTGTAAGTTGAACAAACAACAGAAACTCGGATCGCGGATAAAGCGGGCACAGCTGTATCCTCTGAAACACAAAACACACTTCCTTGGCTGGGCGGCTCTTCGAAGATCCCGGATGTAACACTGCCGTCCACGCTGAGTTCTCCCGTTCGGCAGTCAACATTGGCACCACACAATTGCAAAAGTCGATGCCTAAAATGACGTGAGTGGAAAGAGGAAGAGCAGTAAACTCAGTGTTAAAACCTCGGGCGCTCAAGCACACATCCACATCGCAAACACCCACCGGGTATAACGAGTCACCGCTAACTCAACGAAAACTAGTGCTCTGGTCCCAACTAAACCTAATATTGCGTCCCAGAAGGCTTTTAAACAGCAGACTCATGACGGAAGCAGTTGCGCCCGTGTCGAGTAAAGCCTTGGTGACTCGTTACACCCGGTGGGCGTTTGCGAGCACGCGAACCCTATTGCAAGCAAAGCTAAGCCAAGCTCGCGAACCATATTCTTCAGCATAAAAATAGTTGGAGGCATATCAGTCGGCAGCAAAGGTTTTCCAGCGATGCTGCGCCTTCGACCACATGGTCTGGCTGTGCCCGCACAACGCGGGCTCCTACCTTCAATACAAGTCAAAGTGGGACGCCTTACTGAAGAGCTCGGATTTAACGAACCAACTACAGGCCCTCTAGAGGGCCCGCGACCTCGCGGAGATTCACCACCTCATTGTCTCGTCGTGGGAGGAGCCCCCAACTTGACTGGGGAGCCTTCGGTTCCCCCAGTCAAGTTCCTCAGGACACTCCAATAAATCTCTTGTCACTGTCACCTCGGCTCCATCGGCTGCGCTGGCTAGTTTTCCGGCGGGAGTGGCGTCAAGCGGCGCCGCGAAGATGATGAAGTAATGACGCTGTCAATCAAAGAGCGACTCCTTCGAAAACCGGTCATCATGTTAGGATAAAGATCATTTCTCTCCAGAAACCATTCCAGCCTTGCCAGGACCATTTGTTCCATAACTTTTCCAACACAGCTGGCTAATGCAACTGGCCGGTATGACGTAAGCTCATAAGGAGTCTTTCCAGGCTTCAAGAGAGCAACCAGGCGGCTGGTCTTCCACTGCTCTGGAACAATACCGGAGACCCATGTGTCATTGTAATAACTGAGTAGCGCAGTGTACCCAGCCTTGCCAAGGCGAGAAAGACGAGTACAATATCCCGTCAGGGCCAGGGGCAGGTGAATGCCGACACGACGCAAAAGCAGTCTCTCATTCAGGCATCGTAAAGAGCAAGTCGTAGTAGTCACTTGGGGAAGGTGGTGCAAAAACTTCTAATTGGATTGAGGCTGGCTGAGTTGTGCCCACAATCATTTTGCAGAAGTCGTCCGCTACCTCTGCGTCAGTGCGGCGTTGGTAAAGGGCCAGAGCGCTGAAAGGGTACTTTTCTTGGGGGGGGAAACGTAGGCTCCTGACTACATGTCAAATACGCTATAGCGGCTTCCTAGGATCCAGTGATGAGCAGAACTTTCTCCAGCGCTTCCTTCCTAATTTCTCAATATGGCGCTTTATTTGTCGTTGAGCTCGGCGACAAAGGGCGAGATCGTACGTGGATTTCGTCCTGTATTTCCTTTCAGCGCGCCGTCGGACTGCGCGTAACCTCTCGAATTTCACGTCGATAGGAGACCCCGGTGTAGGTGCACATATGTTCCGCGTGGCCTCACTGTGGGCGGACGTGGTGAAGTATTCTATTTGGGTTGATGACTCGAGATCCGCACAGGAATTCTCCACGAATGTCTTAAAAGTGGGCCAGTCCGTGCACCGCACATGAGACGAAGTGGTAGGTGCGAACCACTTCACACAGATATACCTTGGTATATGATCACTGCCATGTGTTTCCACATCACCGAATCAGCTAATAGAGGACTGTAGTCGTGAGGAAACAAATATCAGGTCCAAGCAGCTACTATAGCACGAGCCACGTGGAAACGTAGGAGAGCCATCTTTAATATTGACGAAATCCTGTGAGTGCATATAGTCGGATGGGGCTTTGCCTCGGTTATTCATTACTGCACTTCCCCATTGGGGGTGATGAGCATTGAAGTCGCCCACAATAAGATGAGGAGCTGTACAACGCTGCATTGCTGAAGACACGTACGAAAAATCAATGTGATCTCTGGGTGGAATGTCGCCGCTGAGTATCTGGAAGACCCGTCCTTTAAGCGTTAACGTCAAGCAAATGTAGTGGTTCGTGTTATGGGGCTGGAGGACATGGCGGTAGTGTGAAATATCTCGGCGTATTCACACTAACACCTTGCCGGTTTCATCAGCTTCTCGAGACAACAGCAGTACATATCCAGAAGGGCGGAAAGCAGAAGGCATGTTGGGCTCACATATCACAATCACAGGGAAGTGGTATTTCTTTACGCGCTGTCCGAAGTCACTCAGGCGACCACGCAAGCCTCGGGAATTCCATTGCAACCCTACACTGAGACGTATGTGCATCGACACAGAGGAGGAGCTGTGTGGCAGCGCCATAACCAATTACTGCAGTGCCGCCAAGAGCGGCTCAATTGCATCCAAAAACTGAACAACAACCCTTGCTGTTGGCGTATTGAGGCCTGAAAGCAGCGTGCGCATGGAGTGTACAAGTTGTTTCAGAAGAACGTTCACCTGCTGGTCTTCCAGCTTGTCCATATTATTCGCTGGAACGGCATGGAATGTTGGACACGTAGGTTCGACTACCTTGGATGACAGAGCAGGCCATTCCACATCACAGGAGGTGGATAATATACCCGCATCTTTCTGAACCACCGTGGTAACATGGGGCGCTACAGCAGGCGGCGTCTTATTATTATGTGGTTCAAGACGTTGAGGCAACGGAGCTAAGAGTTGCTGTGACGGTGGCTGAGCCAGACTAGTGGCGTGTGACTCTGGGCGTCGGCGTCGGGAACGACGTTTGCGGCGACGAATAGACGCGGCCGCTTCTTGGTGACTTGAGTTGTCTTTTACCATCTGCTTCAGGATGAGCCTCTCGTACTTCATCATAGGACAGTCTTTAGCCGTCGCCTCATGAGCGCCGAAGCAGTTGGTGCACTTGACCGTCTCCGTCTTGCAAGTATCATGCTGGTGTGAGCCGCCGCATCGACGGCAGGATATTTTGTTTCTGCAAACAGCACTCACATGGCCAATCTTGTTGCAATTGTGGCATTGAACAGGCCTGGGAACATACAGATGGACAGGAAGCCTCACATAGCCCACCTTGATGTGGGATGGGATAGAGTCGGCTTCAAAAACTACTTTAACACACCGTGATCGGCCGAAACGATGAATGTCAACTGTCCTGGCCGTAGAATTGATGAGTGTCCGCAGGTCGCTGTCCGTTATTTCAGGGTCTACATCTGTAATAACTCCAGTGGAAGTCTGTTTTTCATGAGAGAGATAGGGACGGGCCGGCATACCGTCTAACCCTCCAATTTCTTTCAGCTTGTCCACTGACGCCCGAGATTTCACATCTACCGTAAGGACATTCTTCCATGCGTTGATTCTGACCTCTTGGACTTCTCCCAGAATCACCCGGTGGACCAATTGGGTTAGCCGCTGTCTGTTAATGGTATTCAAATTAGCCGTCTCCGTTGTGGCTACGAAAGCCACAGAAAAGCCGTCAGGTGCGTCAACATTCTCTGTAGGCAACTTCCTCGCTGCTGATGTCCGGCGCAACACGCCAGGTTTGTCAACAGTCTTTGTAGTCGACTCACCAGCTGTTGATGAAAAAATCAAGCACGTAATGGCGGAAAACTGGAGGAAGAACATTCAGCACGTGATGGACCTGGAGGCAAAGTTGAGGCTTGATACGTGTGGTAGTAACCACATTCAACCAATCATCATCCAACTGGGTGAAGATGACAGTGAAGAAAGCGAGTCCGACTGCGAGCTCTCCGGCACTGAGCCACTCGATGAAGCATAACAGCTTCTTATTAACGAAAGAACAGCCCTTATTAGGGCTACCAAAATTTCGCCGGTGGGTTCGCAGCAGCCAAGCATTCTCCCGAGACCTCTCAAACAAATAAGCAGTTCATTCGGTGACATATTCCTTTTAATGGAAGCTCAATTCTGAAAAAGCAACGTCCTGCACACATCGTGCTCAATATAAGTACTGGCATGGAAACGCGCTGAAATGCAGGAAATTGTGAATGCAAATACAATTATCAACCCTGAATAACTATGTGGGGCCCAAAATGCTCATTCGGGCAGCCACTGTCTAGCTTCACGCGAAAAAGTAGTAGTCAACGTGAAATTGACAGCAACTCTTAGCAGCCTGCACGCCAAAGCACTTTCATGTGGTTGCGTTGTTTATTTTGGTTATCTGGCTCAAGCAAATAATGCGAATAAGAGAACAGTTATAAAACATCATTCGCTTAGTGAGGCCCAAAGTGCTCACTAGGGCAGCCATTCTCGAGTTGACGGGCCCTATGGTGAAGTAGGAGCAGCCGAGGCGAAATTGACCGCCAATCTTGGCAGTCTGCGTGTCGAAAGAAAAACAATAGCAGTCGTGTCGGAGCGATCGTCAAGTTTACAAACCTCTAAAGGCCAATACATGCAGCCAAGCAACAGCAAAAACACACCGTCGCCTCGGTTTACTCCACTGCACAGCCATTTAATTTCATCAAGACACTTGAACAACTTAGAGCAATGCAGAGCAAAATGCCCCTGTTAGGCGGCCTGCTTCCAGGTAGTTATGGTGCCCCTACTGTTTTTTGCAGCCTGTTGAGATGAATAATGCGAATGTCAGAAGGCCCAAAATACTCTATTGGGCAGCCACCTAAGAGCATGATGGGTCCTGTGATGAAATAACAGTAGTCCGGGAACACTTGAAAGGCATCTTTAGGAGCCTGCATTTCACAGTGCAGCCATGAGTAGCCATTGTACGTGAAATAGCAGCAGTCCATGCGAAATTGACAGCCACTGTTGGCAGTTTGCATTCCAAAGCATCATTATGTGGTTGCATTAGTTTGGTTATCTGACTCAGGCAAGCGATGCGAATAAGAGAACAATTATCAAGCATCATTAGCTTAGTGAGGCCCCGAAAACTCATTTGGGCAACCACTGTCGAGCTTGGTGGGCCCTTTGTTGAAATAGAAGCAATAGGGGGCACGCTTGAAAGGCACCTTTAGCATCTGCACTTCAAGTGCAGCCATGTCGGAGTCATTGTAGGCGATACAACAGTAGGCAACGCGAAATTGACCGCCGCTTTTAGCAGTTTACACCCAAAAGAACAATCATGTGGTCGCATTCTTTGTTTTAGTTATATGGCTCAGGCAAGTCATACAGATAAGAGAACAATTATCAAAGATCATTAGCTTAGTGAGGCCCAAAATACGCATTCCGGTAGCTATTCATAGCAGTAGTCGAGGGCACGCTTGAAAGGTACTATTAGCAGTCTGCACGTCAAAGCGCAGGTCGCCACTCTTGGTGAAACGGCAGCAATGAACGCGAAAATGACAGCCACTGTTGGCATCTTTCATGCAAAAGCGCATTCATGTGGTGGCATTGTTTATCTTCGTTTATTTGGCGCAGGCAAGTAATGCGAATAAGAGAACAATTATCAAGCATCATTAGCTTAGTGAGGCGCAGAAAACTCATTTCGGCAACCAACGTCAAGCTTGGTGGGCCCTTTGGTAAAATAGAAGCAGTTGGCGGCACGCTTGAAAGACACCTTTAGCATCTGCACTTCAACGTGCAGCCATGTCGTAGCCATTCTTGTATTTGTTTATCTGACCGGGCAAGTAACACGAATGTAAGCACACTTTTTCAGCCTGAATAGCTCTGCTAGCATTGCTCGTACTAAATAATGCTGAGTGAAGTTGAATGTGTTTTATTAGGGCAACTATTTAATTCACAAGCCATCGGCATAGCGATCGACGGCTAGGTTCAGGCAATGACATTGGTGAAGTAATAAATGGCGAAAGTTGCAAAAGCTCTTAGTGCACTGCTTAGCTGGGCTCCATTCACTGAAACATACCTTTGTAACGATGAAAGCGTCAGACAGGAAATGACACGTCACTGCACAATGTTATTCATGTTGAAAATTTTTACCATTATATGTGATGGGCAGCGAAACCGTCTGTTTACTAAGACTGAAAGCATGAAAAATGCAGCAGCATAGCAAGGTGTTCTTTCACAATATGCAGCCTTTTATGTGCACTTCTGGCGAGCTGCCACATGCACTGAGGCAAAATATGAATAGAGGTAAGAGGCAAAGTTACTGTGCAACCCACATGACGCTTTTAAGAAAATGTATTTGTCAAGCTTTATGTTTTCATAGGCGATCGAAATTTGTTTTCAGCAAGTTGGTTAATCACACTGCGGCAACAACACAAGAAGCGAGGGCAGGAAACACAGCGAGTAGGCAGATTGAGAAGACGAGGTAGACCAGTGAGAAAGGTTTTAATGAGATGGAAGAGGCCAGCCCTGAAGTCTACAGGAGTTAGTGCTTTGAATGAGATTGGTTAATAAGAATGTGTAAAAACACTTTGCTGAAAGAAAACTAGCAAAAACAAATGCTAATATAAAATAAAAACAGAAATAAGAGTAAGCGCAAACACACATGAACGCAGGCACGTATTCACACACAAACGCGAAAACTAAGAAACTCTCAAATATATCGAAATGTGGGAAATAAAAAAATTTGACAAACGCAAGAAAACATACACACATTTACAAACAGACGCGGGTAGACGTATTATAGGAACGGGTTCACAAGCCGCTGTGCCTACCTTCTCGTACGCTTTTTTTACCGTTCTCTTAACACTGTCTTGGGAATTTTTAATTGCAACATATCACGAGGATCGAAAAGCAGCGCGAAGCTGTGTTGTGGGAAACCATATGGAGCGCTGGCAAGACAACTTATGCGTGACTGTGCCACAGCGCGTATTCTACATCTTGCGCGTGCGGTAAGCACTGGTGGAAAGCAATCAATCGGCGGTGCTACACAACGCTCGGCTATCTACAGACGCTCGGCTATCTCACTGCTGACAACGATCGTTCACGCTAAGTTGACGGCGACAAATCTTTGCGTTGCAGGCTTCTTCTGCAAATGTTTTCTGTTGAGACGCTCGTAGGTTTGTTTCATGCACGCACCCTTTTTTCATTTCTCGTGAGAAAGGTTTTGCTCCATCACTTCACCCCGTCCGACGAAAAACGCAGTGGCACAGTACACGAACACACCCGCCGCTGACAGTAGGCACCAGACTCTGGCAAACTTTTCTCGTCGTAACTTCACTCGGGAGCGAAATAAAAACATGGAACAAACACGCGGGACGTGTGTTTGCAGCGGTCGCCACGGGATCCTGTTTTCAGGCAAAGCGTAGTGCAGCCCCCTATGAAAATGGTCATTGCCTTTATGTTTCCTTTATGTTTCCTTCTTGTGCCCTATGTGACCTTTATGATTCCTTGTCCTTTGTGTGACCTCCGGGACGCCAACTTTGTGTGTACCACATGTTTACTCATCCTAACGTATACCTCTAGGAAGTGACCTTTATTATTCCTCTAGGATGTGTCCTTTATGTTTACAGCAGGATGTTAACTGGGTGTGTACTATGTGTTACCTGAGTGTACACTTGAGTGCACATGTAGGCGACATAGAGTGCACATAACAACTTTGTGTACATATAATACAGGCAGATTTATCTGTACTGTGTGACAGCCGTTGATACACTCTGCAGAGTCATTGTAAGTACTAAATCTTGACTTATCCTTTCCTTTGACCCAAGAAAACAACCCTTATTATAATTATTGTAGTATGTGCCCTTTGTGTTTACGGCGGGATGTTACCTAGGTGTGTACTTCAGTGTACACGTAGGTAACATAGAGCATTAATCTATATATGGTGCATGCACTCTTTATATGTTACCTACATGTGCACTTGAGTGCACATGTAGGTAACAGAATGTGCGCAGTGAGCATCTTTTGCGAATAGTACAGTTAAAGCTATCTGTACTGTATGTTGGTCACTGGCATTTTCAGGGAAAAGGCACTGCTTGCCCCCCTCGCACTAGACATGCCGACCGGCACTAATTGTGGCTATATTGTGTGGAAAATTGAGCATGCCATGAAATAGGATGGTGTACATAATGATTTATGCCATGCATTCTCTTAATATATAAAGTATTTCTTACTTTTTGAACCTGCTATTCGCTAGTAGCAAGTCAGATGCAGAAATCTGCAGTATTTAACCTAATATGCAAGAATTTCATGAAAGTTTTGTGCCAGCTAGGCTATCAAATATAGTTGATTGAGTGTTTAAGACGGTTGTCATAGCAGGCGTCTGTCAGATGCTCCGCTTCGCCTCCAGTTTGAGAAATAATCTACTTAACTTATATATATATATATATATATATATATATATATATATATATATATATGAGCACTATGTTACCTGTGTGGGCACTCTATGTTACCTGGCTGTGTACTCCCTCGAGTGCACATCCAGGTGACATAGAGTGCGCCCAGTGATTATCTTTTTCCACATGCTACCGATAGATCGTCTACCTGAAAGATGTATTAACTTTAACTACTGGCGTATCAAAGTAAAAAAAAAATGGGGGGGTGCACCTACCTCCCCCTCCCTATCTTGGCCGTATTGATCACCACGCGCCATCAACAGTACATACGTACATCAAAGCCTCATGCAGCAAATAATCCCTCACGAAAATAACAATTGCGCGGCGGCTGGAAACGCGGTGGCACGACGCGCAGTGTTCGATGGCTTGCGCTACATGAACCGCAAAAGAGGCGAACGCCTCCGCGGCCAATCCGCCGCTTTGCTAGTGAGCGTATATGATTATACAACCATTTAAGTAGCTGTTCGCGGTGTTATATTGGTTTCATGATAGCCTCTTTACACACAAATATCTAATACGTACATTACGATTGTCTCTATATTACGCTCGTAAGATTTCTTTGCAGCCATCAGCGGGAAATGCAAGCGCTGCCACCTCCAAAGCTGAACTGGAGCTGCCACTAACTTTCAGAACGCCTAGTTCAAAAGAATGTAGTGAAATTGAATATCTATAACGTTTCTGATGCTCTAAGCTGAAAAAAAAAACTCGAACATTGGGAGACGCTGCCACTGCTCCACCTCAAAACCGTGGTCTTCGAAGCACTTTTTGACATGTTGCTTTTTCTACGCTATTTTTTTTTCAGCCCTCGGCCTTGTCATGATACCTTTTCTCTACTACTCACACAGATTATACACAAATGTTTGGTCACTAACCAATGCAGAACCGGCGGTTGATGCTAAAAGTGCCTTTCTTTTCAAAACTGCGTGTGATTGCTGTAGCGAGATAGCAAAGTGGGCGAGTCGGTTACGATTCATCGTACCTTTAGCAACAGCGCAAAATCAACGCGGAAACAAGGAACAAACACTCCGAAGAAACAGCGCCGTGTTGCTGTGTTTCTTCCTTTTGTCCGTGTCGCTTTCGCGCTGACCACAAGTACGAGTAACTGCTGTGTCGATATTAGCACGCGTAGAAGTAGGGCAGCGCGGATCCCGTAAATGCTTGCTTTGGCGTACAACTGAATAATTTATGATTGTGAGTTGGCTGAGTATGAAAGTTGTGTGCGGAGTATGGCCGTATTTGATTACGCGAGCATGCAAGCAGTACGCCTGTTTCACTTTGGCCGAAGTTCCGCTGCCGCTGCAAGCCAGCCATCGCCACATTTTGTCGCCTTTATTCCCTACGCTACGAGGAAATATGGTTCCACCTATTCAAGATAAGGCCTGACATTCTCAAAAACACGCCACTGGGCGCCATAAGAAGCGTGTATTTGTGTGTCGATTCCGAATTTCTGATCGGTGGGTGTCACAGCTATCGCGGCTGCCCGCACACCGTGCGCCGTTTCAAGCAGACCGAGCTGCACATGATGCGCGCTGACTGGCTCGTGTCCGCCAGCAAAAGTTCGCGCATAGTTCGTCTAAAATCTTTGTATATACTCTAAAAAACAAGGCAGCGCACCAAGGCACTTTAAACTCAATAATTTGTGTTTAAATAACAGCCTTGCTTCCACCTACGACTTTTATTTAATCTCAAAGGCCGTGCTTTTTCAAAATGCACGCCCTAAAAGGAAATGTAGATCTCGGAGGCTAAATTCACTTGTTAACCGCAGTGCGGCGCTGCCGCAGTGTGACGGTTGACGGTGAGCTGGGCCACGTTGTGTTGCTGTGAGCGATGAGAGTGCTCGTTGCAGTTACACGGTAATTTAATCATAATTTCGAAGTGCCTAAACAAACTGTGATCCGCACTGTGTGCATTAACCATCAGGAAACCTCTGGACTCGTGTAACACCATTAGTTCGCCTTATGTTTCCTGTGATACGCCAGTGTCTTATGTGTACTACAGCGCCCGTCCGAGCTGCGTTTGTTCTCCCCTGTCCGCGTTCGCTCGTGGAGTACCTGGTACTGTGGCTTCGAATTATGGTGCGTGGAAGAATTCGTTGAAAGTTGTGCTTTCGTGCGCTGGTGTTCATCGGCAATTCGACAGTGTTCGCGCCGGGAAGAGCGTCGTCGCGTGGTGCCTGCGAGACGAAGGAGCCGTTTGCTGACCACATTGAAGGTAAGCAGGTCTGACGCTTGCGCGCATTCTCGCAGCTTTTGGTTCATGTAGTAAGCTTTGTGGAACGACAACAGAACACTTTCTGAACGTATGTTGACCATGTTGCTGTGCACATTTAGCAAAGCGTTTCACGAGGGGAGTTTCCGTGAAATGTATTATTTCTTACCGCTTACTTGCTTTATGGAGTGATGTGCTACCACCGCTGATTGTTGGGACTTAATGGGCAAATATTTACGTAAACGCTGAAAGTTACTGTTCTCTCGGTAGTTTCCCGGCAAGAAAATCTTCCGTAGATATGAATTTCCGCAAGTTACGTGTGTAATGCATGTCGATGTGTCACGGGAATCGCGAGTTGGCACGCGACTGCGATGTTTGACACTTGAACAGATATTAGCTTCTGTGAAGGTTACTTTATTGATAGTGTTCAGTTTGAAGTCCAGCTTCGCGAGAATTTGTCTGCATTGTTTGTGTTCTTCCATGTGCTCGCGTATATGTCTTTTATATTGGAGGGCAAATATAGACCGACATTACAACAGCGAAATTTCTTTTTAATCGAGGCATGTCAATCAGACGCTCGTTTTCATTAATATTTTCATCCGAAGAACAGGATGTCAGTTCCTGCGATTGTTAAAGACAGTGGCTTGTAGCACTGCCTAATAAGAGATGCGATTTTCTTGCGATGCTTTCCGCTCGATGCTTGCCACTATTATAACCCACCTTCCACGGCTGGCTGTTCTAGATAATAACGATAGCGGAATGTCGGTCAGATCAATGAGCAAAAGGAGTAGCATCGGAAAAGGGATCGCTACAAAATCGCGGCCTAGGTTTTAGACCCTTCGTAATCGATTGTTCTTTTGATTTAGTAGATATTTAAGTTTTGATGATAATTTCCCAGGTAGTCTGATGTTTGCGGCTGGTTTTATTACCGCCTGAATTTCACCATATATCAGTGTAACCACTTGAGATATAACTACGAGACATCTGTACAAGCAGGCACACAGAGATTTGTTGGCCAGTTGCCTACTCCTAAAGGTCATGTACTACTTAGCAGCTGCTGCAGAAATGTTTAAAAGAATTTGTGAGCAGTTTAATACCTGAGTGGACTGGCAGCTCAGTATGTTTCAAACAACAATTAGTTAAAAGCTTCTGTGTGGCCCTGATGTTTTTATGAGCTGTTTTTGACTGCTCCACGTTTCTTAGCTGTGTGCATACAGGCCAGGCTGTTCTTGCTTATATGAATATTTTTGAATAAGTGAAAAAGATTGGCTTTTGTTTTGTTTTTCAGGTGCTTTGTGAGCTCTCACCCAAGCACCACATTCCAGAGGTCTGCTGTGAGCAGACGTGGCAAATTGAAGTAACATCCAATAAATTGTTCGCAGTTTCAGACAAACCTTTGCAAAGTATATTCAAAACTTTCTTTTAAAAGTGCAAGCACTGATCCAACCTGATCTTTCTATCCAAACATTACATTTTATATTAGTAACAAAGACATAACTAGAACAGCAGCCCTGCAGTGAGGAACGTACAGTGATACTCCAAGTGTTATACTGAAATAATCTATGAAGTCTAATTAGTTTGTAATTTTAGAACAAATTGGCATGAATTTCTGTGCCATAGCAGAGTTCCAATCCATGCGCTGCATCATGTAGGGATCAGTAACCGTACAATGAAAACCAATGCAAAACTTTTTAACTCAGGAAAAGTTTATAAATATAAAATGTATACGCGGAACTCTTCATCTATGCATGTCTACGTAAAATACAGGATTTAATCACTGCGGTCACATAAAGGATGCATAAAGGTAGGACACACGAAGGAAACATAAAAGCAGTGGCCAAATTTCAACATGGAGGAAATATAAAGTACGGTAACATAAGGGATACATAAAGGGAGGACATATGAAGGAAACATAAAAGCAGTGGCCAAATTTCAACATGGAGGAAACAAAGGACATTTCCTCATGTGAACTGCGGGAAACATACAGTAAACATAAAGGGCATAACCATTTTCATAAGGGGCGTCAGCGATGCACGCTGCAATGTATCTTCGCCGGATTACGGCTTAGAATAAACGCACGTGGCACAAATGTGGCATCGTAAGCTCGCAGTAATATTTTCGGCATGATAGACAATCACAAACAGTTTGAGAATTCACTGTGACGAGGGTTGACGCGCACAGCTGACGCGACTTGGCCCAGTTCGAAGCCCGGGCGGCCATCTTCTCCGACGGCGGGGTCATCGGCCGTCCGGCTCATGACGTCGGTCCAGAGTGCGCGCCCATTGGTACATGCACGTGTACATTCGCCTCGGAGGAGTAAACGCCCCCTTTTTTCTAAAGTTGTGTCAGACTATACATAGAAGTAAGAGGTTTGAAAGATAGATCTATAGGGTTCAAGTTCCCAAAGTGGGCAAAGAATGCTAATCGCATTATTAGATGCCTGAAATGCATCGTCATCATCATCATCATCAACAACCTATTTTAAATCCACTGCAGGTCGAGGGCCTCTCCCTCCGATCTCCAAGTACCCCTGTGCTGCGCCAACCGATTCCAGCTTATGCCTACGAATTTCTTAATTTCGTCACCCCGCCTAGTCTTTTGCAGTCCTCGACTGCGTTTTCCTTCTCTTGACGCCGATTCTGTAACCCTAACGGTCCACCGGTTATCTAACCTACACATTAGATGACATGCCCAGCTCCATTTCTTTCTCTCTATGTCGATTAGAATATCGGCTATGCCTCTTTGCTCTGCGATTAACACCGCTCTCTTCCTGTCTTTTAACCTTACGCCTATCATTCAGCAATACATATTGCCGTATGTAGGTAGTGGGTCGAGGACGTTAGTGGGTCGAGCCCAAAATAACAAAGAAGACTCTTCCCGGCTCACGAGCCCACTCCGACGGACGCGTTTTTCAGGAGGCAGCTGCTCCGTGGTTTATCAAACCCCCAAGAGTACTTCTGAAGGCTCGTGACAAACGAGTTCATCACGAGCTTTCGGAACTAGTTGACAAACTCGTTTGTCACGAGCCGGCTCAGCAACTTTTTACAGAGGCCACAGCGGCGAACAGGGGTCCACAGCAAAACTTGGGCTCCGCGGTTGTAGGACACGTCCCTGTGGCGGACGTTGTAGCGTCGTGCGTCTGTCGGTTGCCGCTAGCCAATGTGCAGCCGCACGAGGTGCCGAGCTTCCTCTGTACAATCTGCAAATTCCTTGGCGTCAGTTGTCAATTGGTCAGCGTCTTGACACGGCAGCATAGCATCCAGCAATGATTGGACTTCCCGACCGTAGAGGTGGCGAAATGGTGTGAATCGCGTCGTCTCTTGCACGACGGTGTTATACGCGAAGGTTACGTAAGGCAAGGTCCGATCCCGCCTTTTCTGTTGGGCGTCGATGTACGTGGAGATCATGTATGCGATCGTCCTATTCAGTCGCTCGGTAATTCCGTTGGTCAGTGGATGATACGCGGTCGCCGTTCGATGCGTGATGTTGCTTAATTCAAAAACTTCATCCATAAGTTGGGCTTTGAATGCTGTCCCTCTGCTATGAGAGTCGAGGGAGCACCGTGAGGCACTACGATGTGGCGCATGAAAAATTGTGCTACCTCTGGAGCTGTGGCACGCTATGCTGAGCCTGCGTCTGAGCATAGCGTGTTAAGTAATCAGTCGCGACGATCACGCATTTGTTGCCGTCGGCCCACTCTTGCCCTCGACCCACTACCTACATGCGGCAATATAGCGCTATTGCTGCTGATGTCGAAAAAATATTGCGAATGATATTGTGCAATATTTACTGGTGTATCGAAATTACAAGCTAGTGCAACGTACGTCGCGATTGCCCTCGGCAGTTGAGGAGCTAAACGTTATCACCCCTTCTGCCTTTAACTTCCGGTTTCCATACCAAACCCTGTAGTAGGTAAGCACCATGGAAAAGAAGCAAGCAATCAAAAGGGGTAGGCAAACGTTCTTAAAGCGAATAAAGAACGTTTTCACTATAATCATCATCATCATCACCTCGCGCTGCACCACTTGAAAACCAAAAAGACGTTTTCAATAAATGACAGCGCTTTTGCGGCATGGTTCTCGTCTTTTTTTTTTTTACATGTCTCATTTACAATGCCTCAACAGTGCCGACTGAAGTCAAGGTTACTCGAAGATTTACTTAGTCACATTGGATTAAGATTTAACCTTCCGGTAATAGCATCATTTGGGCTTCAACACTAGGATATAGCCACAAAGATGTTCGTGTGCTCTGTTTGATTTATTTGGTGAGGTGAGGTGATTACCATGCTATTTTTGTAGAGTTACCCTTGTTCTTTGTTGACTATTCATTTCACTAAAATGTATTGTCCAAATTCTTTATTATTGGAGTCTTTAATGTATCCTTCAATATTACATCTTTCATAATTGTGGTTCAGTTAGCGTGGCTGCTCACTCGTGTAGTAATATTGCTTTTTTTCCCCTTATTTTCTCTCTATTTTTTTTTGTTTCTCCTCTTAGAATGTGAATATGTTTTAAGCTACCTGCTGCCGACCGATTCTCGACCCATGCCCCTCAGTGGGTACGCGCCGTAAACGCGCATCGCCATCGTCATCATCAGTCCGTGTGCTTGTCGAGCAAGGCAGCGCCAGCGAAGACGACCGCGGCGAGGGCATGCCCTTGATGCCGGCCTCTCGCGACCATGAGTGCGGCGCGGCATGGCGCAGACGCGAGGGCGCCGGCTGGTGTGCCGGTGGCGCCAGCGCGGGATCGTGCCGCCGTAGAAGAACTGCCGGGTCCCGCCTTTGCCTCCAGCAGCGGGGGGCTCTCGGGGGCACTCATGTCTCTCGTCATCCTCGCTCTCTTCCTCATTTTCATCGTGACCATGACGGCCCGGTACCTGCGCGCCGGCCAGCCAGCAGCGGTGAGCTACAGCTAACACTGCCAGCCACGCGCACACCGCGTACACCTTTCTTTACAGGCTCCTCACCAGGTTTTGGCAGCTGCCAAATGGAAAATCGCGGCGCGTAGATCACGCTTTGAAGACCGCGTCTAAACGCGCGAAGAATGCGTTCAAGACCGGCGTGGAGGGACTGACGAAAGAAAAGAGGTGGGGGTCACTGGGACAAGCGTCGTGACAGTCTAGGAGGCGGTGGACCCTCGAGTGTCAGATTGCAGCTTGTGCTGCGGGGAGCAACGGAAGATAGTGTCTGCTGCCTTCAGAGTCGCTCGCCTCCTGTAACGACATTTCATTAGCTGCTATCTCGGCTAACACAAAATGCTTTTTTTATAGTTCTCGTCCTAGAACGCTCCCTCGAGGGTGCTCTACTACTTCTTGCGAACAAACCTAATTTCCGACAGGAACCCCGAGGCAAATATTGACTTAAACAGTGTTAGCTATATTACGGTAACGCAAAAGCAAACCGAGCGTACATATCGGGTGAAGTGGCTGGGTAAGCCAGAAAGGTTGTAAACACAGAGAACACGTGGTGGCACCCCTGTGAAATTAGCGCATGCCAGTTCATCGTGACGTCATGTACTTTTACATCGTCTACTTGGGTCTGGTTCGTTTGTAAAAGACTACGTTGTATCTTAAATCAACATTTAAGTGCTAGTAGTGCAGTTTCTTTGCAATCTGCCCTCAGGGGAATATGTGCGCCGCGGTAGGAATTTGAACCCATGATCTCGTACTCAGCAGCGGTTAGTAGTCGAGTCGGTTAGTAGTTCGTTGCACAATATGAGACTTCACATGACTTGTATACAGTGTGTCACCATGACAGGTGGTCATAGCGGTCCTTACAATTAGAATGCTCGTGAACGTATACTCCATCAGGTGAGTGGAACTAACGCGAAAATTCAAATAAATATTGAAATTCCGACACATAATAACGGAGAAGTCCCTCACTGTAAATGGGCCTGCGTCATAGATGGCCGCATGCATTCAGATATCGCCATATGATACACGTCACCTTACCCCTGACAATCCTCTTCCTTAAGCTTGATTGACTGCTATGGCAAGCTTGATCTAAGTTCGTGCGTGACAGGGCCCGTCGAAGATGAAATGAAGTCAACTAGAGCGTTACAATGCAGTCTGGTTGGTATGTAAACTTGGAATCATAGTGTAACGCATACAGACGAGAACCATAGAGTGCACTAGATTCATGTGGTTGGCACCAGGTCTTTGTGCTCATGCGCCGTGCCATCGATGTATATTACCCTCGTATGTGCGCTCTACGCAAGTATTTCGAGTTTATATATGTTCAGCAAGGTGTCAAGGCAGTCTACTAGAGATCGCTGGAGAGATAAATGAAGTGTGTAAAACACGTGCGGCGTGCCGCGATCGCGTATCTGGTTTTTGAACTCTCTACAGTGAGATAAATAATCAAATTTTATGCCGAGTGCCGAGACACAGCTGCGCATACATCATCATCATCATCATCATCATCAGCCTGGTTACGCCCACTGCAGGGCAAAGGCCTCTCCCATACTTCTCCAACTGCCCCGGTCATGTGCTAATTGTGGCCATGTTGACCCTCCAAACTTCCTAATCTCATCTGCCCACCTAACTTTCTGTCGCCCCCTGCTACGCTTCCCTTCCCTCGGAATCCAGTCCGTAACCCTTAATGACCATCGGTTATCTTCCCTCCTCATTACATGTCCTGCCCATGCCCATTTCTTTTTCTTGATTTCAACTAAGATGTCATTAACGCGCGTTTGTTCCCTCACCCAATCTGCTCTTTTCTTATCCCTTAATGTTACACCTATCATTCTTCTTTCCATAGCCCGTTGCGTCGTCCTCAATTTAAGTAGAACCCTTTTCGTAAGCCTCCAGGTTTCTGCCCCGTACGTGAGTACTGGTAAGACACAGCTGTTATAAACTTTTCTCTTGAGGGATAATGGCAACCTGCTGTTCATGATCTCAGAATGCCTGCCAAACGCACCCCAGCCCATTCTTATTCTTCTGATTATTTCACTCTCATGATCCGGATCAGCAGTCACTACCTGTCCTAAGTAGATGTATTCCCTTACCACTTCCAGTGCCTCGCTACCTATCGTAAACTGCTGTTCCCTTCCGAGACTGTTAAACATTACTTTAGTTTTCTGCAGATTAATTTTTAGTCCCACCCTTCTGCTCTGCCTCTCCAGGTCAGTGAGCATGCATTGCAGTTGGTCCCCTGAGTTACTAAGCAAGGCAATATCATCAGCGAAGCGCAAGTTACTAAGGTATTCTCCATTTACTCTTATCCCCAATTCTTCCCAATCCAGGTCTCTGAATACCTCCTGTAAACATGCTGTGAATAGCATTGGAGAGATCGTATCTCCCTGCCTGACGCCTTTCTTTATAGGGATTTTGTTGCTTTCTTTATGGAGGACTACAGTGGCTGTGGAGCCGCTATAGATATCTTTCAGTATTTTTACGTACGGCTCGTCTACACCCTGATTCCGCAATGCCTCCATGACTGCTGAGGTTTCGACTGAATCAAACGCTTTCTCATAATCAATGAAAGCTACATATAGTGGTTGGTTATATTCCGCACATTTTTCTATCACCTGATTGATAGTGTGAATATGATCTATTGTTGAGTAGCCTTTACGGAATCCTGCCTGGTCCTTTGGTTGACGGAAGTCTAAGGTGTTCCTGATTCTATTTGCGATTACCTTAGTAAATACTTTGTAGGCAACGGACAGTAAGCTGATCGGTCTATAATTTTTCAAGTCTTTGGCGTCCCCTTTCTTATGGATTAGGATTATGTTAGCGTTCTTCCAAGATTCCGGTATGCTCGAGGTCATGAGGCATTGTGTATACAGGGTGGCCAGTTTTTCTAGAACAATCTGCCCACCGTCCTTCAACAAATCTGCTGTTACCTGATCCTCCCCAGCTGCCTTCCCCCTTTGCATAGCTCCCAAGGCTTTCCTTACTTCTTCCGGCGTTACTTGTGGGATTTCGAATTCCTCTAGACTATTCTCTCTGCTATTATCATCGTGGGTTCCACTCGTACTGTATAAATCTCTGTAGAACTCCTCAGCCACTTGAACTATCTCATCCATATTAGTAATGATATTGCCGGCTTTGTCTCTTAACGCATACATCTGATTCTTGCCAATTCCTAGTTTCTTCTTCTCTGCTTTTAGGCTTCCTCCGTTCCTGAGAGCTTGTTCAATTCTATCCATATTATACTTCCTTATGTCAGCTGTCTTACGCTTGTTGATTAACTTCGAAAGTTCTGCCAGTTCTATTCTGGCTGTAGGGTTAGAGGCTTTCATACATTGGCGTTTCTTGATCAGATCTTTCGTCTCCTGCGACAGCTTACTGGTATCCTGTCTAACAGAGTTACCGCCGACTTCTATTGCACATTCCTTAATGATGCCCACAAGATTGTCGTTCATTGCTTCAACACTAATTTCCTCTTCCTGAGTTAAAGCCGAATACCTGTTCTGTAGCTTGATCTGGAAGTCCTCTATTTTCCCTCTTACCGCTAACTCATTGATCGGCTTCTTATGTACCAGTTTCTTCCGTTCCCTCCTCAAGTCTAGGCTAATTCGAGTTCTTACCATCCTGTGGTCACTGCAGCGCACCTTACCGAGCACGTCCACATCTTGTATGATGCCAGGGTTAGCGCAGAGTATGAAGTCTATTTCATTTCTAGTCTCGCCGTTCGGGCTCCTCCACGTCCACTTTCGGCTATCCCGCTTGCGGAAGAAGGTATTCATTATACGCATATTATTCTGTTCCGCAAACTCTACTAGTAACTCTCCCCTGCTATTCCTAGTGCCTATGCCGTATTCCCCCACTGCCTTGTCTCCAGCCTGCTTCTTGCCTACTTTGGCATTGAAATCGCCCATCAGTATAGTGTATTTTGTTTTCACTCTACCCATCGCCGATTCCACGTCTTCATAGAAGCTTTCGACTTCCTGGTCATCATGACTGGATGTAGGGGCGTGGACCTGTACAACCTTCATTTTGTACCTCTTATTAAGTTTCAGAACAAGACATGCCACCCTCTCGTTAATGCTATAGAATTCCTGTATGTTACCAGCTATATTCTTATTAATCAGGAATCCGACTCCTAGTTCTCGTCTCTCCGCTAAGCCCCGGTAGCGCAGGACGTGCCCGCTTCTGAGCACTGTATATGCTTCTTTTGGCCTCCTAACTTCACTGAGCCCTATTATATCCCATTTACTGCCCTCTAATTCTTCCAGTAGCACTGCTAGACTCGCCTCACTAGCATACATAACACTGTTTTAAATGCATAAGCATTTCAGTGCCTACCCAACGAGAAATTTGTCCGTCACATAAGACAATGAGTGGCTCACACCCCCGTAAGCAAGCAAAAAAAGAATGCAATAGTTCGTACCCATGTAAGGCAGAGGCTACAAGCGCTCAGCAAAGTGAAGCGAACAGCGCATATATTCATTGAGATCACCGATACAACATAAACAACTTTATACGTTTCAGTAAAGGACAAGCTCAAAACAAGCATCCGTACAAACAATTGAGCATTGAATACCCCCCTCAGCAAATGTGGCTGTGGTTTTGCAACAGCTTCTCTAAGTTCAGCTTATTTAACACCACAGGTCGTGGGTCTGACTCTCACGAAAGGTCGAAGGTTCGAGTACCTTAATTAACAATATCCTAATTATCGGGGGCTAATTAACTTCATCCTAATTAACAACACTGGCCGTTGGTTCGAGTGCCGTATGAACTCTACCTTAATTAAATCTGCCTTATCGTGGTCGCTATCGAACATGATAAGGGAACGACCGATAAGAGTTGATGAGGGTTTATACTGGTTGGATCAAGTTTCATAACAATGATAAGGACCCCTGGCTGCGTGGGGATGAGGAAGTTGCACAATGCTTACGCATACTTAAATTCCAACTAGAGGAGCTTCTGCGTGAATTTTTTCAGTGATTCCACGAGTCATGCTTATCGGGGTCCTCTGAAGGCCTCGAGACGCTGGAAGGCATCACCGATACGTGGACCTATAGTTCCACGGGAATGAAATCATTTTCTCTGGGGCGGCAATTTAAGTGCGCAGAAACCCAGTGGGAGCGTAGCTTGGGGACTTTTGTCAAGATATACGTATTCCCGTGGAGGGTATTGATTTTCGTTCAAGTATCAAGGGCGAATATATTCTATTAGCTCGTTTGCCGGCGGTATCAGCACTCGGCAAACTTTTCCAATGTGAATACATTCGGAAGCAAATTGCACCATGCAGTCGTTAAGTGCTCGTTAAAGGGCCATATAATATTAAAAGGCGGCACCAGAGTACGGAGCCAACTGATGTATTGAAGAGCTCTAAAGAGGTAGAACTAAGCCGTGCTTTACATGAGGTGCTTAAAATGCAGAATCGGGAAATACTCAAAGCTTAAACGGGATCAGTTAGCTTATCCCTGCAAATGTTTGAAATCATTCGTTTTAAAGTATACAATTGTAGTTTATCGGGAAGTTGGGGGAAAGAAAAAGCTAATCGAGCCAGGGTCCAGGCCTCGGATCACCGGCCGGCGCAAATCCGAGGCGTCTTCGCGAACTTCCTCTCGGTGTAATTTCGGCTAAAATCCGCAGCTTGCATGCAAGAAACATCTGCACAAGCTGGTATAAATGCAAAGGCGAGGTTTACACGAATAAATGTGAGAGGGAGTAGCAATTTGCAATTCTCGGAAGGCAACCTTAAATTGATTTCAAAGGGACTGCCCCGTAAACCTTGTAAGCTACGTAAAATAGGCACGGTCATTCGGAACACCATGCATCACGAGGCTGCCGACCAACGCAATTAGGCGCGATCGTCGCCCATTGCCGGTAAGCATGGATGTTAAGAAGGCGATGGCAGCGAGACAAAGAACGCAGCGCCACAGTATAGAGCGTCCACTCTCTCGCATGCGTGTTCGATTGCGATAGCAATTATACGGACGCCCGAGGCACGCTGGCGCCGTCGCCGCCATCGTGCTGTGCTGGTATCGACGGCGCACGCGTTGCCCGCGCGTGGCTAGTTAGAAGGTTTCCAGAGATGCGCAGCGCGTTTTCGTTGCAAAAGCGACGAAGTCGCGCCGTCCCACTCCTTTCTGTCTACTCTGCAGAGGAGCCAGTACAGCGGTCTGTCTTGCGCTGCAGCCACGAGCGTTGGGCGCACACACTTTAGCGTGGATGCCGAGCAGATGTGTGCGTACCACACCATGACACATACAGGAACTCAAGCGCGGCGTCAAACCTTGCTATCGCTTTCGATGCTTCGCCTCCTAAGCAGCGTTTACATGAATACGACAGGATGCGACAACAGCGCATCACATTTTCTAGCGCATCACGAGTCATGCGATGTGCCAACGTTTGCGTGTAGCGCGTCACTCCTGCTGCGATGGTGATGGCACACGGTGTCGCGCATTGGAGGCAAAGCAGCGCTTCCAGACGCTTCCGACGCCACGCCACGCCACAAATCTTCAAGCGCAGCTGATCCACAGCAAATACCAGTTCCCATAATTCTTAATACGGTGCGATCGCGTTTACATGCGCTGTGAAAGTCGACTGGCGCGTCTCAATTCGCCACGGTCTGGCGCATTATTGTGATGCGCTTTCCTAGCGCATTAGCTCCGTTTACATGGATGCGATGCGCTAGGAAGTTGATGTGATGCCATGCGGCGCGCCAGTTGTCGCATTCATGTAAACGTGGCTATAGGGCGAAAACTGGCATTTTTTTTAGCGCAGCTCTTAATAGCCCGTTCCTGCGGCGAGCGATTAGCGAGGCAGACGCGCCACACTTCGGTCCGTTTGAAACGTGCCGCACGAGACTGATTGTCTGCGCCAGCTGATATATCGCGAAATAAAAAGGCCCATACCTAGAGCTGCGCTCGAATTTCCCACTAGGAAGTACCGTAATCATCGGTGAGATTTTCTTCTGCGAAGGATACTGCGGCAGTAATTTCAGTCTCGCTTGAGGGGCTGTGTCGAACGCACGCGTTGTTAAGAGCGAAAACTCGCACGCACTGTAATTTTATTATAGTGCACGCGACTATGTGCAGTTCGCGCGCGCTTGTTGAACGCTACGAAAATTCTCAAAAAAACATGAAACTTATGAAGTGCCATGAAAATTACTTGGCTCTTGCCAAACTGGCCTTAAGGTCGCCTCAAGGTGCTATCGAGAGAAAGGTTATTTCGCTCCAAAGGGACTTTTGAACAGTCCCTACTTGAATGCAAGTATGCAAGGACTGGGCATGGTAGCTCTGCTGGCACGATCAGCTCAAACCCGTTTGTTTTTGCCATACAGATCGCCGCCCTACTGCTCACACCAGCAGGGTACGACGGAAAAGGCCAGCATGTGAAAACCAACTTGACCTATCTTCCGAGGTATCTTGGATCCCAAGTGCTTACCGCGCCATTCTATCTGGAGAAGCCCGATCTACAGCACCGTTACAGTGCAACGACAACGCTGGATGACGTCACGGAGTTCAGCGCCACCACAGCTAGGCTATGGGCACCACCGACGATAAAAGGAGGAGACAGACTTCGATGGACCACTGGCCACGGTAGCTCTGCTGGCACGATGAGCTCAAACCCTTTTGTTTTTGCCATACAGATCGCCGCCCTACTGCTCACACCAGCAGGGTACGACGGAAAAGGCCAGCATGTGAAAACCAACTTGACCTATCTTCTAAGGTACCTTGGATCCCAATTGCCTACCGCGCCATTATATCTGGATAAGCACGATATACAGCATTGTTACAGTGCAACGACAACGCTGGATGACGTCACGGATTTCAGCGCCACCACTGCGAGGCTATGGGCACCACCGACGATAAAAGGAGGAGACAGACTTCGATGGACCACTGGGCACGGTAGCTCTGCTGGCACGATGAGCTCAAACCCTTTTGTTTTTGCCATACAGATCGCCGCCCTACTGCTCACACCAGCAGGGTACGACGGAAAAGGCCAGCATGTGAAAACCAACTTGACCTATCTTCTAAGGTACCTTGGATCCCAAGTGCTTACCGCGCCATTCTATCTGGAGAAGCCCGATCTACAGCACCGTTACAGTGCAACGACAACGCTGGATGACGTCACGGAGTTCAGCGCCACCACAGCTAGGCTATGGGCACCACCGACGATAAAAGGAGGAGACAGACTTCGATGGACCACTGGCCACGGTAGCTCTGCTGGCACGATGAGCTCAAACCCTTTTGTTTTTGCCATACAGATCGCCGCCCTACTGCTCACACCAGCAGGGTACGACGGAAAAGGCCAGCATGTGAAAACCAACTTGACCTATCTTCTAAGGTACCTTGGATCCCAATTGCCTACCGCGCCATTATATCTGGATAAGCACGATATACAGCATTGTTACAGTGCAACGACAACGCTGGATGACGTCACGGATTTCAGCGCCACCACTGCGAGGCTATGGGCACCACCGACGATAAAAGGAGGAGACAGACTTCGATGGACCACTGGGCACGGTAGCTCTGCTGGCACGATGAGCTCAAACCCTTTTGTTTTTGCCATACAGATCGCCGCCCTACTGCTCACACCAGCAGGGTACGACGGAAAAGGCCAGCATGTGAAAACCAACTTGACCTATCTTCTAAGGTACCTTGGATCCCAATTGCCTACCGCGCCATTATATCTGGATAAGCACGATATACAGCATTGTTACAGTGCAACGACAACGCTGGATGACGTCACGGATTTCAGCGCCACCACTGCGAGGCTATGGGCACCACCGACCATAAAAGGAGGAGACAGACTTCGACGGGCCACTTGGCATGGTAGCTCTGCTGGCACGATGAGCTCAAACCAGTTTGTTTTTGCCGTACAGATGAGCAGACGTTTTGGGAAATGCCTACGATCCAATGAATTGTGCCTAATTGTGCTGCCATGCTCAAGGCTACTTTCAAATTTGTTGTGTGACTTTTGCGTGCATGTTTATAAATTGCTGCTTATAGCAGGAGATGTCGAAAGTAACCCTGGGCCTGAGTATGACCAGTTTTACAAAGAGCTGAAAAAAATTGCAGACGACCTTCGTATTATTAAGGAAGAACATCTAACATCCATCGACTTAAAGCTTGACAGCCTGAGCCATCTCTATAGCAAGGTTTCTACATGCATGGAACAAATTAATAGCCTCCAGAAAGCACTAATATCGCTTGAACTAAAAGTGGACGATCTTGAAAATCGTTCCAGAATATCAAATTTAATTGTTTACGGTCTTCCCGAGGAGGCTAAGGAAAACAAGGGCTCACTTGAACACAAAGTGCACGAAAACATTCTTAAAAGTGTCCTCAAAATCGAAGATGTAACGATTGAAAGAGAGAGAGAGAGAAAATGATAAATGAAAGGTAGGGAGGTTAACCAGGACTGAGCCCGGTTGGCTACCCTACGCTAGGGAAAGGGAAAGGGGGACGGAAAGATAAAAAAAAAGAGAGATAGTCCACTGGAGATTGAAAGGATTCAGATTGGGCAGGCCAGCTGCCAAAAAAGCCAGACTGGTTATTTCGAAGCTCCTGGACTACCGCGACAAATCTCAAATCCTAAGCAACTGTTACAAGCTGAAGGGCAGCAGTTTTTCAACCGGCAAAGATTTTTCATGGCGTGTACGAAACATCAGAAAAAAACTATGGAACTACGCGAAAACTAGAAAAGAATCTGGGGACAAGGTATCGCTGGTCTACGACAAACTGCGTATCAATGATGACCTCTACGGATGGGATGATGAAACAAATGATGTGGCCCTAATCCAACCACATTCAGCTACGTCGAGCAAAAAAAACCGGGAAGCAGAAAGGCAAACAACACGCACTCGGCGCAACGCACTACGTCAGAAATAACTTCCTACAATATTAATGCACGTAGCATACTAAAGAAAACTGACTTCCTTGAAGCATTACTTCTTGGTATCGAACCAGACTTTGTTGCTTTAACTGAGACTTGGCTAACAATCGATATCAGGGATGCTGAAATCACACCACCAAACTGCGTAATCGTACGGAAGGACCGATTAACACGCGGTGGTGGCGTCGCATTATTGATTAAAAAAGAAATCCCTTATAACGTGTTACCTGATGTCACAGGAGGGGAAGGAATTTTTTGTAAACTAACATTTTCTACATACATTGTTGTCGTCGGGTGTATTTATCGTTGACCCTCATGTAAGCTTGAAGTGATGGAAAGACTGTGCTTGTATGCTCAAAGTAACGTTTTGTGGGCCAGACTAATACTTCTAGAGGATTTTAACCTGCCTGATGTGAACTGGCAAAGATTTGAACACCACTCACTAAGCACTGATATGCTTTTCGAACTCATGCTTTCATTGAATCTCAGCCAAATCGTAACATAGCCCACACGTGTTCAAGGAACTGCTTCTAACACACTTGATTTAGTTTTTTTTTTTGAGCCATCATTTCCCGTTAGAGCAAGCGCATCTTGAATTCACTGATGGCATGTCTGATCATAAGATTAGCTTGTGTTATACCTGCTCAGAATACATTTTCTTCCCAACCACGCATCACTTACCCGGACTTCAATAGAGCAGACGATACAAGCATTATTGACTACTTATCTAACGAATTTACCGCCTTTGAAGCACTTTCAATACGTCCCACTACAAACATCGAAACACTGTGGCATAGTTTCAAAAAAATGATGTTTCATTGTGTTTCCAAGTATGTACCTTCTAAAGTTAAAAAAACGAGGAAGCACAATTCCTGGATCTCACGTGACATCATTCATGCCAAACGTAAAGTCAAGCGTCTGAAAAAAATCTATGAAAATAACACCTAATCCTTCATCTCAAAGTAATATTACTCTAGCTATCCAAGACATGAAATCTAAAGTAAAGACAGCGAAGTCAAACTTTTACTCAAACACACTTCAAGGATTCCTAAGAAATTCACTGAGCAAATTCTGGAGCTACCTTAAACCTAAGGGATCAAGTGATCCCCAAGTGTCGCCCGAAACTAACAAACAAAGAACTAATTCACTAAATAACTATTTTTCTTCTATCTTCACAACTGACGATGGGAAACTACCTCTAATTGACATCACCGTTAATAGCAGACTAAGTCCCCTTACCGTCACGGAGGCCGGAGTACTGAACCTTCTCCTAAACCTGGACACAAGAAAAGGGCCAGGCCCGGATAAAATACCCAATGCCTTCTTAAACGATACGCAGAGTGGATGACGAAGTACCTTTGTATAATATTTAACAAATCATTATCATCGTCTGTTCTTCCACAGGATTGGAAATCTGCAAAAGTTGTTCCCATACATAAATCAAGCTGCAAAGACGGCCCGTCCAACTTTCGGCCTATTGCACTTACGAGTACTGTGTGCAAACTTCTGGCACATATCATACTAAAACATATAACCGTTTTCTTTGAAAAGGGGAGTATCATATCACCATATCAACATGGCTTTCGCAGAGGCCTTTCTACAATCACTCAACTACTGGAACTAACCCACGACATATTTAATATCGACCAACACAGACAAACAGACCTCATCCTACTCAATTTCTCGAAGGCACTTGATCGGGTATCACACGAAAAGCTCATAAGGAAACTTGAGATTACATTAGGTACAGGCCCCATAATTGACTGGATTTGCGACTATCTTATTAACCGTACCCAGTTAGTGGAAGTGAACGGACAGATTTCCCAGACAGCCCGGGCAACACCGGGAGTCCCCCAAAGAAGCGTTCTGGCTCCCCTTTTATTTCTAATTTTTATTAATTAACTACCCGCATAAATCACAGCAAACACCAGGCTATTTGCGGACGACTGCATTCTTTATCGAAATATTAACTCACACGATGACCACATAACATTAAACAACGACTTGAAAGTCGTGTCTAACTGGTGTGCCCACTGGCAGATGACGATCAATACTAAGAAATCTGCTGTTCTTTCAATCACCAGAAAAGTAACTCGACCTTTATGTATACCGTTAACGACGTGCCACTAATGCGAGTTCATGAACACAAGTACCTCGGATTAACGTTAACACATGACTTCAGATGGAACTCCCATATAAATGACGTTACAGCAACTGCAATTAAACGCCTTTTCTTTCTTGGAAGACACCTCCGACTAGCACCACCCGATACAAGACTTCTGGCTTTCAAAACTTTCGTCAGGTTAGTTCTTGAATACGCAAGTGTTATCTGGTTCCCATACACTAAAATAATTAAAAAACTAGAAGGTGTACAAAGGAAAGCTCTACGGTGTATATACAATAAACATAAATTAACAGACTCGCCCACCGAACTACTTAACAAAGCCGGAATTCTAACAGTACAAAACCGAGCTGTACTAGCCCATTCTAAACTTATGTACCAGCTCTTGCACAACAAGCTTAATGTTGATACCTCTAGATACATCTCCAGAAATGAAACACGGCCAACGCGACATAAACACACACAAACACTCAATGAGTATTTTTTTCATATCGATTGCTTTAAGAATTCATTCTTTCCTTTATCGATAAGAGAGTGGAATAAACTGAGTGAATCTATTAGTAATAGCTCCTCATTAGATACATTTGCTAACTCAGTGGAAAAACATCTCCTCGCCTTACAGCTCTGATTTACATACTCAGGTTTATTACCGATCTTCATAGTCTAACACTTTAATCTATGAGTGTTCTTTTTGCGTGGTGCATTATACGAATGACTGCATCCTGTTTGTCATAATCATTAGGTGTTTTATATCACATGTGTTTTCAGGTGTATTTTTTTCTTTCTTGTTTGGTTTGTTCTTTTCTCACATTCTTCTTCGTTATATTATATTGTACCCAAATATTGCATTTGTGATGAAGTGCTCAATTCATTTGTTTAGCGAAGCCAAAACCTTTGCAATAACACACTCATGATTATATAATGTACTTATATTCTTTGTTCACAAATACTACCATATGTACTTGCCCTTCCTGTTATAATCCCATGAGGGATTGACAGTGTGTGAAATAAATAAATAATCACAAATAATACTGCGCCCTTCAAAGGAAAGTTCAACGTTAATTCTGCAATGCAAGCAGACGAAAATATAGAATCTTTCTCTCTCTCTCTCTCTCGATCTTTCGCATTTTGTTGCCCTAACGACTGTATAAGTCGAAAACTAATGGAAGCACCACTTTCATGAATGCCTACCGGAAGCGCACATTTAAATTTGGTCTCGTCACCACATGAATGCGAAACTATTGCTTCTTGCAATTTCGTTCAGAGCCGCGTACCGTCGTTACACCCAAATCTGGAGTGGTTAGCTGGTACGTTCTGCGCCAATATGAGAGCGAACACTTCACGTTGAAACAGCGATTATTGGACACGTGCGAGTCGGAACCTCCCTCGCTTGCTATTCGATGTGTTGTTCTCCTGTTCAAGAATCCCGCTCATGGAACGTGCAAGAGAGTATATCTCCTAACTTAGCAAATGTGGGTAGGATCAGCTGTATCCGAAGGCGTACAAGGCGTATTTAAAAGAATCGCCACAGGCTGAATAACGAGGGTGTTGAAATCGAACATGCAGAAGATACTGAGTAGACCAAGCGAAAGTAATAGCGAGTTACCCAGTAGGCCCGTTTGAGGTCCTAAAGCTGGTAATTAACAACCGGATTAACCGGGTTCGAAACCAACCGTAAGACTAACTTGGGTCGCTGAGTGTGTGCCACTGGTCATCTGCCCCTCTTGAATGATAAAAAAAGCAATAAATATAGTTTTTTTTTCGGTTTTGGGAAGAATCGAAACCGCGGCACACACACGGTGCCCCACGTAACTTTATCCAAACCTTAAAGATATGCAAATACCACGTTGCTGGATAGAAGCAAGGTATTGTTGTTTGCCCTCGCTTGGAGATACTTGGATTATTGCATGATTACATCGCCTAATAATATAATTAGCCTTAATTAGTTATCAACTTCTCAAATATTATAATTAGATTGAAAGCGTCAATGAGAAACTTGCAGAGCAACAAGAAAAACTCCCGATAAAGCTTTCTGATGCTCTATACGCGCTAGATAAAAGCGTTTTTCCGACCGTGAAAGAAGCCCGCGAATACAGGCAAAGTGCCTCGAGCAATCAGTCGAGCGGCAATTTTGGTTCAAGCAAAACTGGAAGAAAATTACGATCTCCACTCCCGACAAGAACGTCCTGTTCCCGTTACCGTGGCAAACCTAGTGATGCAGCACGTGAAAACACAGTTGCTGAACTCCCTACCCGTTCGGGTGAAAGTATATTGTGGGTGCGTGGATGACACTTTTGTCATTTTGAAAAGGGGCAAACCTCGTTGCTTTCCACGCGGTGTTGAACAGCGTACACCACGCCATTCAGCTCACGTACGAAACAGAGAGAGAAAATGTCTTGCCTTTTCTGGATCTACTTGTGCGCTGAGCCGGTGATGGCATTGTGGAAAGGCAGGCGTACCATAAGCAGTGTCACACCGAGAATTTTTTACCCTGTGACTCACGTCGCCCGACCGAACAAAAATGCTCCGTTGTAAAAGCTTCTTTTATATCGCGTTGCGATGCAGTGTGCTCGAGCAAGCAGTTGCGGCTACAAGAAGTGGAAAACGTATTTGATGCATTACAATGGCGCCATTATCCCACGGCGTTTATTAACGATTCCCAAAAGTGAATGCGGAGGAGAAGGGGAAGTGAGTCACGACTGAGGGCAGCGTCTATTGTATCTATTCCCTATGATTAGCCTGTGTCAGATAGTTTTCGGAAAGCCATGCGTCCGCTGGGCAAACTGTTCTAAAAACAAAAAAAAAAAGCTTGGGGAATGTGTTCACGAAACCAAAGTACCAAGCCTGCATGCGGATGATCAGAGCGGAGTCATCTACGAAGTTCGATGCGGGGATTGTGACGCAACTCACATTGGTGAAACGGGCAGAAAAGGGTCAACGAGACTTAAAGAGCACAAAGGAGACGTTGACAAGGCCACCCATGCAACGCGTTCTAAGGCTGAACTTGTCGAACAGTGCTGGACGACAGGGCATAGATTCTATCTTGACAATGCGTTGACGCTGGACCGAGGGCAAAAGCGAGGCAAGGAAAGCACCTGGAATCGTGGTTCATCCGTCTTGACGAATTGGCGTGCGACACCAACCGTGGCCCCGTCCCGGACCTTTACAAGGACGTGTGGGACGAGTAGACTGGACATCCCCTCACTTGTGTCACTGAATACTGAAGGTGCCATCTGCACAGGTGGTGAAACATCCATACCCTTTTGTTTTAATCTTGTATGTTAAATCAGAGTAAACCTATTTTTATACATGAATTCACCCGGTTTTCAGGACATTTTTTGCACCCTGTATATTCAGACAAACCTGTCTGAACATATATTTGCACAAGCGCCACCCGCAGACTTCACGGCACCGCCGCTAGATGGTGCAGCGTGTCCAATTGGAAGCGCGATGGAGGAGCCAGGCTGCATGCGCGCCTCGTCCATGACGCGTGGTGGCGTTGTCGATACGGTGTGCCGCTGCGTTGCTTCTACGCTAATCGCGTTAACGTCGACTTTCACCGTCACATGGCTTCTGCCGGAATTCTTTCCGAGAAAAGTTTTTGCAATGTCTTACTGCAGCTAAGGCTAGAAAGATTCGCACTCTTAAATTGCGAGGTTGGAACTGGTCAAGAAAGGGTTATAGTAGCGCTTTCGTACGCGACTTGGCGCCAAAGTACGCCGTTGACATGACACGTGGCTAGAAGGCAAAGCAAGTGGTACCGGTAACAGTCTCGTTAACTAGAGATGCATGTTGCAATTTCTTGACTGTTAAAAATCACTAGTGGAGCTACATAATGGAGACCCCAATTATCGTAACCCGCAGTTTAGAGACAAGTACGGTAGAAAATATGCAAGTGTGTTAGCTACTGAGCCCCTCACATCCGAGGCCTTGGAACCCTGAAGAAGAAGAAAAATAATCTGGCAAGCGCGGAAGCAACAGCCGCTCTATGTCTGATGCTTGGAGCACCTACGTCGTTTATGCGACCCGCCGTGGTTGCTCAGTGGCTATGGTGTTGGGCTGCTGAGCCCGAGGTCGCGGGATCGAATCCCGGCCACGGCGGCTGCATTTCGATGGGGGTGAATTGCGAAAACACCCGTGTACTTAGATTTAGGTGCACGTTAAAGAACCCCAAGTGGTCAAAATTTCCGGAGTCCTCCACTACGGCGCGCCTCATAATCAGAAAGTGGTTTTGGCACGTAAAACCCCATAATTTAATTTTTTTTCGTTTATGCGATCCTAAGATAGGCAAATAAACTAAACTTAGTGCCATAATGCGACTGGATATCTTTTTTTATGTCGCGCACTCAGACAAATGAAGTGCGCCAGCCGACGTCTTCTTTAAGTAAAGATAGTCACGCTTGAGTGTGCCCCCCAGCTTGATGCATTTCCCTAATACATCCAGAAACATCTCGGCATTTGCAAGAGTAAGAATAAACAAAATAAAGTAAACACAATGCGCAAAAAAAAAGACACCAGGACATCGCTTCGCAAGAAAGTATTAGACACCACGTGGCTTCCGTATCTGCTCCTTTCAAGCGGTGCACTCTTTGCTTTGAGCAAAGGACATTTTCGTTCAGCGAGTTTATCTCGCTTACGAAACTCGTTGCCAGAATATCTGGGCCCTGTGTACATATCAAAGGAGCATTTACTAATATGAATAATGAAGGAAAGAGGAATCATAGGTGATGCACCTGTACATTAAGTTGCATGGAGTTCAATGACCCGCATAAAATGTACACGCTGCAGAAAACCCTAAAAGAGAGCACATTAAAGGAGCTTCAGAGGCTTACTCGATATAACCCTCAATCGTTCCAAGCCAGCACTTTTCAGCTGAATCTCTGAACAGGTCCCGCCTTGCGTATATAAAAGGAATACTGAAGCTCCATCTGGCTTAAACAGTGACTGAAGGTATCTAGCATAAACATTTCAAAAACAAGCAAAAATTAAACAAGTCCGTTATGCAAGACTGCGCTGTTGAAACCTCTCTCGCACTGAGATTTGAATATATGAAGGAGCAAAGATACCAAGACATTTTACTTTTTTTTTCAGTCGACATTTTATAAGAGTTTCCCTCTTCTTGATTCTTGATACTGAATGTTATTTATTATACGCGGTATCGACTTAAGCAGAGATGGCTGCAGCTGTGCATATGAATACTTCACGCAGCCGATTTCGGCTCCACCTGCTTTTGGAATACCCGACTCGTCGTGCAAAGATTTTGTCAAGCACTGATCACAGGCATGCGCGTAAACCGCGGTGCGCGCTGTTCCACAGACAGCACTAAGGATATATAAGCTTATTATGCTTACCTCACTTGATTAGAAGCTTCAACAAAAGCAACATAATTATGTTACCTTTCCAGACAGAGGGCGAACCATCACTTTTATGGTAACGAATCATTTGAGACTGTAACCTAACAAATACATGCTGCTTAAGTGAACGTTTATAAATAAAGTGACGTAGCATAAATAATTATGCTACGTTACCAGACAGAGGACGAACCACCACTTTTACGGTAATGAATCATTTGACATATAACCTAACACCGTTTGTAAATAAAGTAGCATAAATCTGCAGAGATTCATTGCTTGAAAACCTGTGCGTAAACAACGCTGCGAAAGAATGAAAAATGGTCACACACAAACGCCGACTTTACCGTGTGTCGTAGCAAGCTGTTCAAAAGAAAGAAAGAATGAAAGTTTTGAAAACAGGGTTCAAGATACAATTCTAATATTTACGGAGTCGGTTGTTTGAGGCCGGACGAGCGAACAGTGTAGGCCTTTAGATCATATCTTGCAGCGTATGTTTTTAATCCTTTTAGTTCAGTTGAACGATTTGGCTGCATACCGTTTGCTGCGGCACCCTATGTATGATAGTGGGCGATTGTACGTGTCTTTTACGTTACTCTTGTGTCCGTGTTTACTATACGCCTAACTTTTCAAACCTTTAATCCTTGGCAATCCACTCAACTTTATAGTTATGCAGTTGAGCACGATGTCGCAGGGTTCCATTACCAATCACGATTACCGCATACCAATTTGGATTAGAATGCATGCATGCAAAGTAGTTTACGTGTTCACATGTGCGCGTGCGGCTTGCAAATCTGCAAAGACCATTTTTTGCGTGGTTCTGGCACGTCCGTAAAAGCTGGTCCGCATTTTTTGACGCCGTACAGAAGGGTTTTGCCTTTCGCTGTCGTCCTAAATCAGTGAGTGCCAATGCCGGGCGCCTGACGTGTCACCGCCGCACTCTCCGTTCGCAGTAATTATACCCCTTTTATAGTAGCTTCGTGTTTTGAGTAAACCACAGAAAGCATTTTCTCTCGTTTTAAAGAAACCTAGTGTTTGCAGGGATACGTGAATGCCGCAATCTCCGTGCTACCACGCAAAATCAACAAGGTGGCTCGAATATCACTCAGCATTAAAAAAAATTGTAAGCAAGAAGTCATTACCGCGTCACACAATTTATATTACGATAACAATATCATAATAATTGAAATAATTGCATAACTGTCGTTTAGCGGTTACGCGGTGGCCTGATGCATTCTTTTAGTATGTGATTCTGATGCCACGAGGGCTCGCGTATTTTGCTTCGCAGTTTAACTGGTGGGCTGTTGTGTTTGGACTCACTGCTACAAAAGGAATGCTAGAATATGGTATTAGTGAACCTCATGTGTGACAGCAGGCCCTGTAGACACAGCACGTTATACCACACAGTTCATTCATTCATTCATTCATTCATTCATTCATTCATTCATTCATTCATTCATTCATTCATTCATACATTCAAAATAATTTATAGAGATTGTCTTAGGAGGCATAGCAAAAGGCCTGGAATGTGCCTGACTAGGCTACGCCATCCAGACAACAGGCGCAGTAGTGCGATCATTTTCATATTGTTACACATCATATGATCCCAATGAGGTGCATACATCAGTGCAATTACAACAATTATTCTTCTCCGCTCTTCAAAAGAATAAAAAACGATTAATTAAAGGAAACAAATTTCTGGGTTTTACGTGCAAAAGCCAGGGTCTTATTTTCAGGCACGTCGTAGTTAAGGACTCCGGATTAATTCTGATCGCCTGGGCTTCTTTAACGTGCAGCTAAATCTAATTACAGAGGTGTTTGTGCATTCCGCCCCCATCGAAATGAGGGGAATAAAATGGGAGAACTAACAAACCATGTTACACATGTATCATATTTCTGATAGTAAACACACATCATACACCAAAATGAAATCTATAATTCATCACACAGCACAAACCTAGCCGTCAGAAAGTAATATTGCCTTAACTTGCTTCTTAAATTGTATTGGGGGATTCTCTTCTGCAAAAAGTTCAGTATATTGCGGTATTCATTCAAGAGTTCTGGTATTAGTGATGTTAATATGTATAAGCAATAATTTGTACGTGATCTGGACTTAATCAATTTTTTCATAGTTCGTATGATGTCTACTTAAGCTGATATTTTTCTCGAAACAGGGTTCTAAAAAGTTCGGTGTCGTCGCATGATTTCCAGTGATATTTTAGTTTAAATAATTGCTTTATCGGTAGTATGTTAATAGTACGCGAAATATGGAATTATGCTCTCAATGTAGGGAACGTTTCCAACTGGTTGTATTGCCCGCTTTTATGCAGATAAAGAAGAAGTTTGTCTCGGTGGTCATAGACCGCACTAGAGAGGAATATGTGAAGTGAAAGGTGGTCACTATAGCTACTTCTAGCTCTTATTTCTGGAGCTCTTACCTGTACGGGAAACAGCGGCCATTATTAGCTGAAATAAAGCAACGTAGTTATTTTAGCCTCTTAAATAATTACAATATTCGCACGTAATCATGCAAGGGTAGCTTTCTGCTTAAATTACACGCTTTTAGTGGTACTGGGATAGAACTCCTCGTCTGAAGCAACCTAGTTATCCTGCTAACGTGGTGCCACTCACAGCAGCCTAGCTTGATTAAGTGAACTCATTAACTTGTTGTGTTTCGCAACAAATTAAAAAGAAAAGGAAAAACGGGGAGACATGCTTTTAAATTCGTGAAGTAAGGTGCGCATTATCTTACCGCTTTAAATTTGTTATACATGGATGCGGCCTTTCTTAGAACCGGTGCAAGATTCACAAATACTGCGGTAATAATTAAGTAGCATGGCAATTTTAGCGGAGCATACGGAGCGCCAGCGAAAGATGCACAACATTTAGCAAAATCTTGATGAGGGCTGGTTAGTTCATATTTAGAATTGAAGTTGAACAGCACGAATAAAACAAGGACACAAAGAATACCACAGCGCTTGTCTGTGGTATTTGCTTCCTTGTGTCCTTGTTTTGTTCGCGCTGTTTAACCTCAGTTCTATATGCACAACTACCAAGAAAGTGCCTAAACACAAAATGTTTGGCTGAGTGCCAGTCTCCCGTTGAATGGCAATTTGCGCTTCATGGGAGCGCAATATATTAAAAGTTCACTGAGGTGAGCGCGTTTAATTACCATATTATTGGGCCAAATCGTCCACAGCGTACATTTCAATGCGTTCCACTAACCGCCTATCTGCACTAACGCCACGACGGTGCTGTCACCTGTAACTTAATCTCGCGGTGAATAGGGGGGCCTGTATTGCGGCATATGTAAAGTTTGTTTGCATAGAGTTTCGTACAGGAATCGCTAGAGGGAAATCAGGTGCTGCAATCATTCTGATACTACGAGAACGATAATTAGCATATGGATTTGTTTAACCTTCATGTGGGTGACTTCAACGTTCTTGGGAGTTTATTTAGTACCGTTTATTAGAACAGTTTGTCCTTCCAAGTTTCAAAAGCATATGGTTGCCTAAACACATCAAGGCAATTAGTATCTGCCCAAACGCTTAATCATCGCGAATTATTGCATATACAACGTAATATTTTATTAGATGTGATTAATTTACAAAGTCATCAATCCGTTTCAAGCGAGAAGGACCACAGTTAGCTAAATTCATATACTGTCCTTCATTCCCGTGCTGGCTGAACCACCATACTTGTGGCTCCCATAGGCACTTGCACCTCAATTCCCTAGGGTAAATTTTTTGCAAGAAACTTCATGCCTTCGGGCAAGCACAAAAGCACGCAGATAAAGCGTTGAACCTTTGATCATGCCATTTCTCAATGGTGGGCTCCTCTCATCCCCTTGCTTATCGCACTCAGGCTGACTTTAGCGGCTTCAGGCAAAGCAGTCTGCGTAGCGTAATTTCGTCACACTATAGTGCTTTCTCCTCCCGAAAAACGGCCTGCGCTCACATTTGATTTCAGCATGGCTGACTCGAGTCGTTAACTTCGCCTGTCGGTGACTTATCCGCAAGTTTCTTGACGTCGTCTTTCATTGCGGTGTTTCGTGTGTTATTTGTGTGCAGGCGTTGCGCAGCGAGGCTTCTTCTCATTGTGACGTAAGATCGAGAGCTCAGCTTTTCCAGCAGGCCGAAAGAGGGTGCGCGGGAACAGCGGGCAGTTAAAAGGAACTTTAGGGGCAGCGGCGAATGGATTTTATGAAACACTCGAGAGCGATGAACGGAATGGAGACGCGGAGTTACGGCGCGGTTGAATCCTGTCGCTCTCCGGCAATATACATTCATACTGCCGAGCGCACGAGCGTATAAAGTACACCGATTGGTGTCGACGTTTAAACGATACTCTAAGGAGCCCTTCATCCGTTCAACTCTGCTTCCCCGACAACCTTAGAACTTTTAACTTTCACGGGGATTGAGTAGTCAAGCGCGAAGTCGGGTAAATGACTATATAGGGATTTAGAATCCCCTAAACGAGCCTAATCTGACAGGTACAGTTATGTTGCTTTCGTTCTTTCTTTCTTTTCTGAAACACAGGTCACGAGTGGAACCGTTATTCTTTCACTGTGACCGCTCTACTATTTTACGGCAAGGCTAACGAGCATATATAGAAAAGCGGAGAAGCGCTTTATCAAACCGTCTTTTTTGCCTTTTCTTTTTTTTTTTTTCGCGACATTCTTGTCCATCAATTACTGAGTACTCATGCCCCGACCCAGCTGCCCTCTAATTCTCTCTCTCTCTCTTTACGTATGGCACAGACATAAATGGTCAGTCCCCACTCTAAATTTTAGCACTGAATGTTTACCGCTTCGCATTCAACAGTAAAAAGTACTGGGTGACGCTAATATAGTTCTGACGAGAAGTGAGTAAGATCGAAAATAAGTGAACAAATGGCTCCTTCATATTGAACGCGTGTCTTACGCACTTCTTCATCGCTTGTGGGTACTAATGTTGAGGTTGGTCTGTGCTTTGAGTGGGATCGATCCGCCACGGGTTCGGGGCGTATTAAAGATCGCGCTAACTGCTACGTCACGCGTCCGACGGGATTGCAATATTCGTAGACTATGATATCTTTTAAGCTGTTCTACTAGTAAACACATCCGCATGTTTGACCGCGTAGTTCCTACAATGATCTCGCAATTTCCCGCAAACCATTCGCAGCACGTGCGAGCGGGTATCAGAGCATTTTGAAGACACGCAAAATAAGCAGGCTAATCGCGGCACATGAAACACCCTAAAAGTATCATCAAAATTTCTTTTTTTGCCCGCTTTTCACGTGTTGAAAGCAGTCTCATTTGAAGAGCAAATCAACCATCAGAGGAAGTTCTTTGGCGAATTGCGGGATTGAGGTTTTCGTCCGCAGACTTATCCTTCCGTAGTAAGACATGGGTCGCACAACTACAAACTGAAAAGGTGGAAAGAGGAGTGGTGAGGAGGTCATCTCCGGGAAATTTGAATGGATGAATTCGGGGGTTTTACGTGCCAAAACCACGATTTGACTATGAGGCACGCCGTAGTGGGGGACTCCGGCTTAATTTCGACCACCTGAGTGTCCTTAACGTGCCCACAGTGTACTGGACGCGGGCGTTTTTGCATTTCGCCCACATCGAAATGCGGTCGCCGCGGCCTGGATTCAATCCCGCTCCCGGAAAATTATGGCTGTCACAAACAGGTCCTGCGGAATAATGGGGCCTAACATCGTCAGGCAACACAATAATCTAATAGAAACGTCGTTTAAAAAGCGGGTTACGCAATAATATTGCCCGCCTTGGATCTTTCAACGAGCACCGAATGCTCGGTACGCGAACGTTATACTGCAATCGCCCCTTTGGAATGCAGCCTAAATTGCAGGCAATTGCTGTTGGCCATTAGTCCTCTGTAGACTTTGCTGGTGTTGTCACAGTGGCAACAAAAGAGCAGACGCTCTTGCCAATCAAACGCTTTAAAGCCAGACAGCAGCGAGAGCGCCGGTGAAATACCATCTCCCTAAGGAGAAATGCCGTATCAGCTGCACGTGGATTAATTCTCCTACGTACAGAGTAACAGCATCGGCATACACGCCTACACAGGCAATTCAAGTCGTACATTCTGCTTCTTCATCTTGCTTGGAGTGCAACGAAATGGGCGACAAAGAGCACTTGATCCGGTTCAACAAGCTGTTGTGTCCTGGAAATGAAGAGGCTTCTGAGCCGCATGAGAGGAAGAGGGTTTCGTCAAGAACCAGAAGAAAAGTTGGTTTCCCGGCGGAAGTACCGCGGATAACGCGTAAAGAATTATCGCTCACTCTTCTCGCATTTCTGCGAAAGACAGGATTGATCGACTCATGGCTACAGATATATTTGTGACGCGAAAAGAGACGCTCAGGCGAAGGGATTACCGACCAGATCTGCCAGTCTAGCCCAGCCTGTAGCGATATCATCACTCCAACCGCCACCGCCATTCCCGGGCGTCTCCGCGCCCTCGTTACACCCCTACCTGGTCAGTCTTCTTCACCAGTAAATGAAAAGCGCTTTTAGCAGAACGAAGATAGCGGTGGCGGCAACTGCAAGCCGCTCAATGCCCTCGCTAGTTAAAATGTGGGCGGAAGTGATCACCCGTAACTTAGTTTTCGTATTGGACGCGCTGGTGTGAGAACCAGACCACATATGTATGTTCTTCTTTCATTATTATTTTTTATTATTACTTTATTTTCCTGTTCACCACGGGTATTCCGTCTATGGGAGCAGCTAAGATGTAGTCGCTGAGGCAGCTTTTTATGGTCCTTCGCCGTCGACTTTCAGCGTTTTTATGCTAGGAGACACGACCCATTTCTTTGTATTTTCGTTTCTTGTTGCCGCAGTGAGAGATATCTTGGATCGATTCGCAGAGTCGCAAACGTTGGCGCCCGTTCAGTTTGGTGCCTAACGGCACGGGAGGGCTGTTGACAGCGGGTTGTGTTTCTTTACGTCTGTACACGTTTACGCATGCTACATGGAAAGGCAATGAGCGGTCGCAAACGTCAGGGCCTGTTCAGCCTCATTCAGCTTCTAAAGCGAAGGAGACTATTGCCAACAAGTTTGGTTTCTTTGTTTTTTCGTGCTAGCTTGTGCGTGTTACAATCGAAAGGAAATCGCTGGCACATCGGTGTCGAACCAACGCTTTCACTCCAGCAGTGCGAAGTTCCTGTCGAGACGCCTTACACCGGAGCTCGCTCGCAACTGTTTAAATCAGACGAAGGCCATGCGCTTGTTGGTTAAGCAGCCTCCAACTAACGTTCAGCTCTTACATGATGGCAGCACGTTAGTAGAAGCTACCTATACATACCCACCTTACCTTACCGCGCCATACCTATCTTACATTCTAAAACATACGCTCACTTTGAACAAGTTTTGACAGAAAGTAAAACAAAGAAAGCGATGTAAGTAAGTGAGAGAGAGGGGGGGGGGGTAATATGGGAGAATGGGAGGGATGTCGGAATGTGTTGCTCAAGTGCCACGGCGTGACCAAAATTACACCCACGCAATATGCCCGAATTGAAAAACATCTCTGAATTCGAAACAGCGGCTCATTTCCGACCAGTTTGCTGCAGATCCAGCTCTCGACACTTTCTCATACACTGTAAACCTGAGGTACGTAGGGCTCATGGCCGTGTCTGTAGAATGCACTTGGGAGATAGACGCCGCGGTTTAGGCGCAGCCAGCTTTAGTCTAGTGTTTGGTTTTGTCCTACACACTTTACTAACAAAGAAGCTTGATAAGTTAAGGACCACGCAACGCGCAACGGAAGGAAAAATCAGTATGCGTAAAGCTGAGCGACAGAAAGACACTGGCGAGGGTTTAAGCGAGCGGGGGTGGCCGATATGGTAGGTGACTTTAGAAGGGGAAAAATGGAGCTGGGCAGGCCATTTCAATGCGTAGGACAGATAACCGGTGGTCTATTACATAGTGGGTGTCAACGGAAGGGAAGCGTAGTCGAGACAGTCGGTAATTAAATAGTATGAAGAAATTAGGCAATTTGTAGGCGTAAGATAAGAATCAGCTGGCGCGAGACAGGAGTGTTTCGAGCCCGCTGGGAGGGGCCTTCGCCCAGCAGTGGGCATCAATATCATGATGATGATGATTTTGGTAACCATGGGTAATGCTTCCACATAATTATTTTGCGCTCACTCCATCTTTCATATGTGCGAACACACACAACCGATTATATTGAATTTTGGTGAGGCACATACCCTATCTGTCTGGATGGAACCGCTCCGCCGACTGCGAATACGATCCGTAAGAGCCAATTGTAACATTTTCGATCTCAACTGATCGCATCAAACTTCTACTTAGATCACTTTTAGTGTTAGTGTTACCACTGATCAACTGCAAATTTATTCCTATGGGCACCAGAGTTTAAAGGGAAAATTACTCCCTGTTTAATTTTTTATCTATATGCCTGGCTCTGGCGTTGGAATAAACTTTCTTACCTCGTGAGAGTGCTGCGTCCTCGTCCCCCGTTCCTTTTCAGCATCGTTGAAAACAAATCAGTTCTGACTTGCCTAACTTGCAGTCGTAGATTCCAGTTTCTGCGTTTGAAACAGGCTCGATTCACTCTTCTCAGCGAACCCGTGGACCTCTGCTCGCGGGGAGTGGGGTGCGTGCGAACGCGCCTGTATGTGTGAGTTTTGGGAGTGTGTGCGTCAATGGTGAACACCTGTAGAACAACTATCGTGCAGATTGTGCGCCAGTTGACCGCGATATCCTCGATCCCCCTTGGCAGGTGCCGCAGCCTGCGACGGCTCCTGCGTACAGCCGGAACAATGGAACCGCGGAACGGGAACTGCGGAGCATCAACGCAACCGCGTGGCCCGAACAGGAGGAAGCGGAGCCTGCTTTCACGGCCGCGGGGAACCTGACGCTGATCGAAGCCGCGCTGCAGCCGGCGTCTCCCACCAACCGAAGCAGCTAGCCAAGCCGCTCGCGACCGTGGTCGAAGGACTGCATAGAGGCTTGGACTGGATCGCAGCCTACTTCGGCGTGCACATGCGCAAGAAGCCGCACATCGACTAGCACGCTAATCGAAAGAATCCATCGTCGTGTCGGTATTGCAGATTCCGCAGCGATCGCTAGAGACTGTGCCTCCTCGCTTTTCTTCTCTCCTACCCTTGCATGTGTTTTCTCCCCTCTTTTTATTTAGTACTGAAACACATCACTCCAAAAGTCGCCTTGCTGTTAGTTGTTCACGTGTTCACGATGCCTAACCATGCCGTAGTTTTTCAACTCCTCTCGTATCCTTCCCTTTACACTTTTTTTTACAACTTCCTCTTCTGTTTTTTTCTCTTATTGAACATAACTCGCGCAGTCGCCTCAGCTGTCGGCAGTTTAGGTGTTTGGCTTTGAAGAGGCTTTTAGAGCCTAAGCTAAGCTAAGCGTAAGAAGAGCCTAAGAAATTAGGCTATGAAGAGGCAAGTAGAAGCAGGGCCCTCGCTTGGACGGGCGAGGGCATGGCCAAATAGCTTCACATGAACTAGCGGCATGATCCGATTCAAGTCCTCTAGCCCTGATTCTCAACAATAACTTTTTTTTTTCCTTAGCTGGCTATATGCACATCCTGCGATGTGTCCTTGACTGTTGATTGTTAACGTGACAGTGGTTTTCTCGGAGCATTTTCTTCTTTTTTACCTGTGTGCGTTTTGGTTTTTCTTTTCGATTTTTTTTTCCCTTCGTGGTTGGTCTGGTGTCCGTGGTTCGTTTTCATAAAGAATTCATTCATGTCTACACAATACTTCGGAGTGTAATCTTTCGTTAGCATGAGCTCTTGTCTCACACTACAACAGCGCTTGGAGTGAACGCTTCCACTGGCGCCGGCCAGTGAGAATTGGCGTCTTCTTGCATGTCAGGGCATGACCTGCGCACTCTCGTGTGTATATAGTGTTGAATGCCAGTGCACACCTCTTAAAAAGCCAACTGCAACTAAATTTCACTTTGAATACATTGAATGTTGGTTATAAATGACAGGTACATACAATCGAATTAATGTTCAACCTACAGGGGTGGTAATAGTTTATATTTCTTATTAATAACCTATAAATAGTGCATTAGCAGATGAAGCGTGCACTGGTGGTGGGTGGATGTGTCGAAAGCTCCCACACATTGCCTCCGAAATTTTCCGAACGCCGCAGGCGACGCCCAAACTCGAAGGCCAGCCCAAGGGGACGCTCTAGCCCTCAACTTTGCTACCATAACGGAAAGTTATGGTCACATGCTTGAAACCATAAATACGAAAGTTAAGGTCGAGGTCAGATAGGCAAAAGGATAGACAGTGATACATGTAGTATGGCCTGATTAACTCAGGCAGGTAAGGTGATTTTTTGTCCCCGCCTCGTTTCAAAGGAGATGAAAATAAACATAATAGTCATCATCATATTGCCTCAAAAGTCTGAGTACTGCGTCATATCCGGCGAACGCTAAAGGTGGCGGTCATTTTTTTTTAATTTTTGTATAAGATACGGCTATTTTTGCGAGATTTTCGTGACCACGCGCCCTCGAATTTCAACCAGAAAATTACGCACGGAGTATTCTATATGTATGCACATAAGGCTACCTGCAAATAGGCTGCCCGCGCTCGAAACTTATGTTGCAGTTGGCCATTACTTTGCGTATCGTTGTCAGGTTATATCCAAGAAAGGATAAACCCGTTTGAACATGCGCGAACGCACGAGCTGTCACTTACTCGGCGTTTACCATACGTAAAGAAGTTATCGGAAATATCGCTGTTTGAGCCAAAGATTACTTTGTTAGACTAGCGCTTGTATGGTTGGCGACATTTCAAGAACAAACAAGAGCAAGGGGGTTTGTATATTTCGTGTAACATCTTCTTGCGCTATTTAAAGAGTTACACAGAGAGAAACAATTGATGAATTGAAACTAATTATTGTTTTAAATGTATTTGTTAGTTGCGCGGTAATACTTTGATCACTAGAAACACTGATGGTAAGACCTACAGTTTCTTTAATTTCGCGCCAAAATTTCAATGCCGGTACGCCACTGTGACGCCACAGATTCCAAAGCATTTTCCCGTAGGCAAACACTACTGTTAGGGGGCCCGTCACGATAGCGTAGTGGCGAAAGCCAGTGGGCCTTTTTTTATTCCATCGCATGCTATGGGCACAGAGCTGCGCCATTCAGTGGTTGGGCCTGTCTCACTGGGGCGCACATAACACAAGTTTTGCTGCTTCGCGGTGCACCTTCGACGCTCTGAGTACTTTGCCAGCGTCACTACTACCAGTGCCAGGGTCGCCGGCACTTGCGCGTTCGAAAACGAAATTGCGGCGCATTCTACCTAAAAGGCATGCAAACAGACACGGCATTTTAGTACATTTTAATAATGCGTTAAAACAATACTTCAAAGTGAAAAGAAGGAAAGAAAAGAAGCATCGAACACGCGAGTCGAACCGATGACCTCGCACTCATAAGCGCAATCTCTTTGCGTGGCGGCACAAAACGCGAACTGGAAGAAGCTCTATCACTCAGGTTCTGCATTGGATGCTGTTGCCCTGTCACTATGGTATTGTCACTATAGTGAAGTGCTACCTCGCTGTAGTCACTTAGTTTATTGTATCAAGTCCGTTGTGACAAAATAGACCATCTTGCAACTCGCGAAGTACGTTCTTTGACTCTCAGAACACGATGCCGTCCACCTTTGCTTCTGAGATATCAACTCTACAGGCCTGAGAAGACTCCGTCAAAATCCATGGCGTCACCGCGACCTGACACGAAGACTTCATCGAGGCGATCGCGCCTCCTGGGTTTTGTGCTTTCGTCTTTTCTGGCTTATCAAGCCTCATCTCAATGGCTTCAGGTATCCCGGAAATGTAATTTGCTCATGCAGCTAAAACATTTTTAGTCATTGGTGCCCATTTATACATGCAATTACTTCAGCTGCCTTCGCAATTCTGGCTTAAATATACGAGCGCGACAGGTCTAAATTGTAGGGTTCTCACCCGTGCTCTTGGGACAAAGGAACGACAACACAGTAGTGCAAACAATCGCAAGGGCATTTATTGCACCTTTCAGAGATCAATGCCTCCTAGCCGAGTTGCTATCCACAAAACATGCCAACGGGCGCGCGACAAATCGCGGAAGTCCGACTGACCGCGACTGGATAACGAGCGAATATGTTCGCCCCATGTTGGACGCCAACGCCTGGTCGTTTGCGCGTACGGTCACGCGAACGGTGGCGCGTTCGAACAATCGTGTTCGTCCATTCTGTAATAGGCTTCGCAAGACGGTCTCGCAGAAACATGGATAGTCCGCACCGCTTGCCGAGCCGGAGCCAAAGAGGAAGCGCCTTCTCCTGTTCGCGCCCAAGTAACCCCGCCGTTAAGTGGCGCTAGCAGAGCCACACTCACGCCATCTCTCGCAGTGTGCTTCAACGACACCGAATGCCGCGGGCACCAGGCCACGCGGCGAAGCCGGATTACAGAAGACGGCAGCTATGCGGGAAAACAACATATCAGGGGACACGTGAGAGTGGCGCCTCCTTACAAAATGAAATTCCCCTGTAAGGATAATCAAGGGGATGCGCAAAGTTCCGGCCAACTGTACGTTTTTACCGCAACGAATATTTGCGACGAATCGAGGCATGAAAAACGAAAGTGCGCAGGAGCTGTTTTCTCAATGTAAAATGAGATATCTTAAAAGGAAGAGGTCTGGACACCGACCAAAATGGTTTAAAATAGTTATTTACGTTTCGGATCCCACACGGGAGCCTTGTTCACAATGCAAAATGAGATATCATCAGGCAGTTGCCGGTGCACCGCCTAATGAGGAAGTGGAATCACCGAACTGCTGTCTCTAGGACTGGTGTTGTCGAGTAATTAATGGTCTCCGGGATGCATAAATTAAGCGAGATGTTATCAAAGTTGATGCCTCTGCTGTCAGGACGCAGGTTTATGATACGAAGATGGCGGAGACCTCCTTTTCTACTTGCCTTTTTTTTCTTCTTGGTATATTGTATTTTGGTCCAGCGGGATACCTACCTGAAAATTTATCTGGCCGCAATATATAGGTACCGATGTCACAGAGACAAGTTAGCATATTCATTGTAATACTGCGTCCCCGAACAGAACGCAAACTCCTAAACGGTTTGAGGGCCAGAGCCAGTGCCGCCAACTTTTTTTTCGAGTGTGCCACTTCACTAAGATAAAGTGACAAAATGTTTCCTAAATTCTCTGCAAAGTCCCTAAAATTTTCGCTAGAGCTGTAGAGTGAATTTCTAACCAGGTAAGCGTTTTGGAATATTGTAATGTAGGCTACAACATGGAGTAATGCATCTAGTCAAATATTTAATGGTCATTTAGTGTACGTGCAGGTGAAGAAATAAACAGTGAACTTATGAAGAGTGTGTAGAGGGCACTTACTTTGCTTATATGTCTTCAAAACAACGAATGATGAGAGATGAAATTCGGCGTTTACATTTAGATTTTTGAGGTTACAAATCCAACACGGTTAAAGAGTACAATTTTCCCTGCACGGATTTGCACTTCACTCTTGCTAAGCCTGCAATTTTTTTTTCGACCGCTGCGAAATGAGAACTAAGTTATTCGACATGCACTTGGCCATATTAACATGGCGATGACATTTACGCGTCCTTTGTGCAGCGAAACTACAGCGTTGCTGCCGCTTAATCCACGTAAAAGCTCCGTGCGGTATTGATTTGTCCCAGTGCGTTTACATTCACGCGAACGAGCCCTACTGATCCGGTATGTACAGTCGCGGACAGAATATTATGGACCATGAAATCTAAGAAAAAGCGGAATATCTCTGCAACCTCACAACGAAATCTGGTATTTGCATTTTGGACCTCGACTAGAATATGCTAACAACGTTGTCGTGGGCAGTTTTACTGGTTACTGCTACAGGCTGCTCGGGAATTGAACGTTTTCGGAGATCCCGTGGTCCATTTTATTCTGTCCGCGACTGTACATACTTCAACAATTGTTCTGTGTTATTATTCACTTGATACTTTCTAAATCTTACCTTAAAATTTATCGGAGGAAGTTTTGGTCAGTTATTTACTGCTATGCTTGCAAAACACCCACCCATCCAACGTGGTTAGTAGAACTGCAGAACCCGCAGCGTTAAGTTCTTTTTTTATGACTTTCATAAACAGTAAGAAACGTGTATTTTGTGAGAATTTCGAGTAATTTGGTTCGCTTGGAGCAAATAACCGCAGCACATGGCCTCTGGTAAACAGAGGCCTACGTTGCCTCATCATGGTCACAGAGTTCATGCGTCATAGAGCCAAATGATAGGTCACTAAGCTGTAACTTCTGAATAAAATTCAGCTTCGGAGGCTAAATTTGAAACAAGAGTCTGAAGTTCCAAGTTGCTAAAATGTCTCCAACTGTACTGTCACGTCGCTAAGAAAATCGCTGATTGCTAAAAAGTCGGTAAATCAAGTGGCATTATCGCTAAATATAAACATTACTCGCTAAACACACACAGAATTTACTAAAGCAAGCGAAATTATCGCTAAATAGAAAAATTACTCGCTGAACAGACGCAAAAGTTGCTAACTCAAGTGGCATTATCGCTAAATAGGCACAGAAGTAGCTAAAACAAGTGACAATATTGCTAAAACTGTAACAGTAGGGCGCTGAGTGTTGACTTTTTCTTGTTCTATGGTACATATGCACACATAAAAATGAAAATAAATTTTAGCAAATATATGTAAACTATTGGTAGGACCACATCATGGACAGAGTCAGCAGATAGCGAGCGCCTTAGGTGAGCACAATGATTTCCAGATGCTCTTCATAGCTGATTCTGAAGACTTCAATGAGATCCCTCGAGTCTTCGGTGGCTTACATGAAGACAATCTGCTAATTCTCTTCAGGCATGATTCACCTGATGATGATTCGATGACTCATAAATTGTTCGGGCAATAAGCTCAAGTATAACCCCCCCCCCCCCCCCCGCCCCCGTGCACTCCCAGTGAGACATGCCAACAGACCCCTACACAGAGGGCTGGGTTTAACTTATTTTTCGCGTTAGTGCATTTACCTGGTTTCCATAGGTGGTTAGATCCAATCCAGGTCACTCGTCAGCAGCATTACTGGACACGTGCTGTGTCTTTCCAAGCAGCGTCCCACTGCCTGCTTCCAAGCGAGGTAGGTCATAGCAAACTGCGCACTCATTAGTCCTCGCTTAGATATTGATGTCCATACGCATAAGCCCACATCTCGCAGCAACACTTGACGTGCCTCTCGAGCACTCTCTTTCATCCACCTCAATGCGTGGGGATGCTCCATTCGCATCCCGCAATAGTTCATGCGGTCGTCCGAGGGCTTTGGTTCTGTGCAGTAGTGAGATGTGCCGAATATACCGGTTGCGTAGCCGAGTATGGGAAGTAACTTAGCGCGGGGTGCCTCGCGACCGTGCGTTTTTGCCATGCTGAGACCGGGCGCGAGCATTGGGCAAATAGAAATGTGCATGATGTATGTCCCCTGGGAACGCGTTCCTTCGTGAGGGAACACTCGTGTCGTTGCCGCGTGGGCTATATAAGAGAAACAGAAACAAAGAAATGCCTACCGCACGTGGCAAAGTGGAAACGGTGCTCGGCCGAACCTCGAAACGGGTCTGTAAAGGTTGATGCAATAATGGGATGAGCCAACCGAAGGACTTCGCAATGTCAGGTGCTGTTAGCGCTGTGGTGATGGAAATTGGATTACATTCAGACAGCCAGGGTCGTACGCCAGCATAATCTGTTTCTGACTGGAACTACGGATTGAGTGAGTTTTCAATCATATACGCTTAAGGGAAACAATATTATAGGCACAGGTTCGACGAGGTGGAATCGTCTGTGGTGAGTACATTTCAAGACCAGTCACTATCGCGTTGAGCTTTCGGGCGTAGAAGGACGTAGATTCAAATTCAGGCAGCGCGTCCCCCATACTACAAGAAAACTTATTGGAAACTTTCTTAGCATTACCCCCGAATTTCGGGGACTATTTCTTCTTCTAACTTCCATGGGTCTCCTGCTTTTCCCAGGGGGCTCTGCGAAAATGGTGCTAAAAAGCGCCTTCTGTCCTGAACTGGGTATAGTACCAAGCTCGGTCGTCTGCTTCGAAAAGCACCTTTGCAATATGGAGCCGCCACATTCGGTTGTGTTTTACCACGGCTTCCAGCAAATATCGGGCGCCGAAGATCTTTTCAGGGGTTTGCACGCTCCGTAAAGGCAAGAAATTATGCAATGCCGAATACGTGTACGCCGTTCAAGAAATAAGCGGTGAAGTTTTAGCGCGGTGTCAATCGCAAGTGAAGCGAGTCGCGTATGAAGTTGAACTTCAGGTAAGGTTTGCACGCTGCTAGAGTCAGGCGCACAAAAGCGAGGAAATGCTTGCTACAAATAAATTAACAGCAGCGATAAGCAGACATCAGGTATACGGAACTGCTCGAGCGCAGGACGGTACGCACCGCGACGGCAGCGGTCTTTCAGCATGCCGCGATGTACGAACTGCTCGAGCGCACGATCGTACGCGCCGCGACGGCAGCGGTCTTTCGACATGCCGCGAAACGGCAGGTCTCCTGCAATCTTTGTTGACTGCATGCCACTAGAAAAGTAGTTGTACCTGCACTGTAGTAGCGGCCATCTGTCCCTTTAGCAACTGATAAATTACTTATGCAATGCACATGAGCTCACAGTAACGTACGTGCGAATCGCGCTGCAGCGCAAGGTCATGCGCTGCTCGTCTCTGGCGTTCGGCGCTGGTTCCCACGGTTTACCGTCGGGACTGTAGCTGCAAAAGACCGAATTTTAGCAGCGCAATCAAGCAAGCTTCAGGACAGGCGAAGCAATCAGCATGGCGCGAAATTTCGATTACCCAGCGCGCCCGACGCTCCGCTTCGTGAGGCCTCGAAGGAAAACGGTAGAATCTGATGTTGGGATTCCGGCCTTCTTGTTCATGGCAACCCACGACGCAGCAGTAACGACGGTGACGCTTCTTCAAGGCTGAGCTAGGTCTCTCCGGATCGGCTAGGTCTCTCCGGATTCCTTCTGCTTTCAGCTTTACGTCCCACGGCACACAGAGAGTCCATTTTCGTTAAACTACAGGCTGCAGCCAGCTCGCAGCGTGGTCGGCGTGGTCTGTGAGGAGTGACGAGCCTTTTCGCACTCGCAACAGGGCAGCAAAAAGTGCGAATCGACGAACACTCGGGCTAGAAACGTGCTTCGCCACAACCAGGGCTCAATACTATGCAAGCTGGTACTACCCAGATAATGTTTCTCGCCGCCACCAGGCGCCGCCACTATACCTCGAACTCCAGCGCAAGACGCCCATTGACCACGCAAGGGCACACTGACGTCATATAGTGCTGAATCGGCTTGTATAGCACCCAATTCGGAACACAAATTCTGCACCCGTACCCACCATGGTAGCGCACTGGCTATATCGTTGCGCTGCTGAACTCGAGGTTGAGGGTTCGATACCGGCCACGGCCTCTGCATACGTGCACTTAGATTTAGGTGCACGTTAAAGAATTGCAGGTGTTAAAGTTATTCCAGATTCCCCCACTACAGCGTGCCTACTAATGATATTATGGTTTTGACAGGTAAAACCCCAGAATCTAAAAATGTTTTCCCATTCTTAACGCTCATGAATGTCTAATCAGCCCCTGCTGACTGTGGCGCTCGACTAAATATTGTGCGCTGCATGTGTTCTCATTCACCAGCGTCATTTATGACGTATGCGCATAGTATCAAGTGATTTAAATGGGTGGAAATCATCAGCACGGGGTCTTTCGGCACAAGCAACAGCAGCAGCGTTTCGCAAATTGCCAGAAGAAGACACACTTAAGCACTAATCAATCAGAAAAAGGCAACTGACGCCACCAGACGTATATACAAGAGACTACAGAATAGCCGTTCTCCCAGCTGTGAATGGTGGCCCCTCGGAAAATCCAAAGAGCCGCGGAACAAGAACAAAATTAAGAGATGACACAGAACCAGGGACACGTCATATTCTGTATATAAAGGGGACTGCTCATTGTACATATCATATGTGCTGCATTTCAATGCACTGTTCTCCAAAACTATAAAAAGCTTCGCTTATATGGGCAGACATTCGGGATGTCCTCAGTAACTTTTTTTTTCATCAGAGCACGTGCCTCCCGACGTTGTGGCGGAAAACAGCGTCAGGCGAATCTGTCTGAAACGTACTGCGCAAACTGAAACCTTTCTTTTGCTCTCACCAAGTTCACTGAGCTGCAGAAAATTTTGCTAGGCTTGACTGAAAAGGATCGGGAAAGCGGACGTGAGGAAATAATGGTATAACGTTTGATCTTTTCTCAATAAAGTGTGTTTCCTTTACGAACCAGTTGGAGCCCGTGCGCAGCCTTCTACCGCGGTTTCTCTTTCCGCGTGAGGTCAGCATCATTGATGCCCTCTGCAAAAGGCTTCGCGCAAGGGCTAATTGCCCCCCAAGAAGAGGGCAGGGAGTTGTGCAGTGGAGCTCATTAGTCGCAGTCCACCACACGTCCCCTCCCGGACCTGACATCAGCAACGGATACGCGGATACAACGACGCGGCAGACTCGGGAAATCATAGCATTTAGGCTCATTAACACTAGGCCGATCCGACACCGATTTCAGTCTGCCGACTGTCGGCGACAGCGTTTTTTACACCTTGAAAATATGTGAAAATATGAAACACATATGAAAATACAGCTTTTGCAGAACCCTTGTACACAACGTAACACACTCACGTGAGATATGAAATGAAATAATGAATTTGTCCGCTTTAAATGATCTAATGGGTGCCGTTTACAGATCCGCGATATCTGTTCTTGATGCAGAGCTACTAGTTGGTAAACTTCGGGCTTCTATATTGTTCAAGCTTTCGAACATTCAAGTTCAAAAAACATAGAAGCTCATAGTTCACAAATTAAGAGCTCTCCAGCAAGAACAGATATCGCGACTCTGTAAATAGCGTCCATTAGATCATTCAAAGCGGACAAATTCAGTGTGTCACCTTATATATTACATAATATTTTACGTTGTGTACAAGGGCTTAGCAAAAGCTGTATTTCCATATTACTAAATTTTTTTAGATTCGTGTGCAACATATCAATTTTCTCCGCTTTAGATGTACAATTAGATGCAATTCACAGAACTGTGATATCGTTTTTCATTGATGAGTTACCAGAGTTGTTAACTTGACACTTTCGTTTTCTGAAAATTTGCAATTTTTGTCAATTTTTAGTAAAAGATTGACGACATAAATTAAAAATTCGAAAAGAAAGTTCTGTAGATTTTCAAGTTTTTTTTTCTTGTAAATGCAACAAACCTCGTCACGCTTGGTGCAGTGGTTGCCGAGAAAAACGAATTCTCCTTTTACATGTATTTAGATAAGAGCACCCGAGCTAAAGCTTCCTTTAAAGGCGAAGCTTAAGCGCCTTCCAATTTTTTTAGGGAAGGGCTAACTTCACCCGACGACTTCGGGCACTCTGTCGGAAGGAGGATGAGTATACAAGTACTATACAGACGACGTCATCACACCTCCGCATGCTTGCTAACAAGCTAGTCGGATGCCTGTTCACGCACTGTTTTCTATTTAAAGGGGCTCACAGCCGTCATTATCAGCGCCAATAGACTGCCAGCGTAGCAAAAGAACTCGCTAACTGCGACGTAGCTTTCCGGACCTGGACGAAGCGAACGAAACGAAATGACAGCCGACATCTGCGACCCCGCAGCTATATAGAAGCACACGGCAATTTCTCGCCAAGTTCTTTTCTTTCGAACACTTGTAATAAGAATTTCAGTTGCCTGTAAGTAAATGACACACTTTAATCCGCTTCCCGTGTATGGCTGGGGTGGAAGTTCGGGCGAGATGGTATTCCGTGACGTTTTCTTGAATTTTCGAAACTCAGCAAAGGTAACAAGACACATAAAGACACATAAGAAATAAAGCGAGAGACAGGGGGGGGGGGGGGGGGGCGCTCTCTCCATGCATTGGAGGAACATTAAAAATCCCCTGGTTGTCCAACGTAATCTTGAGATCCCCCCCCCCCCCCCCCCCCCCCACACGACGGCGTGCCTCATAATCAAGTGGTAGCTTTGGCATGTAAAACCCCATAATTAAACTACATTCAATTCAATTCAAGTAAACAACCTACCTCGCATAATTCATAGAGGAGACCAGGAAAAAAATCAGCTGCATTCCTTGTACAGCGACTCAAATATTCGGGAGAAGACGAGCATACGGTAACTATTTTCAAAGCGCATAGCTATCCTAAAAACTTGAAACTTTCCATATACACCATTTGTAAAGGGTTTCATTTGTTCCAAACATAAAACATCTTCCTTCTTGGTCCTTTCCGAGAAAGCGAGGAAAATTTGCAACCGTTTCATACAACTCCTCTAAGCGGACCGAGAACGAGGGCTTAACAATTTTCATTTTAACCTCTAATTCACACACACACGCTTCAAATTTTGCCTGCGTTCGACAACGAAAGGGGAAACAGTGGTGGACGTACAAAAACGCTTTTCTTGGCGTGTTAGTCTGCCATGTGGTTTGTTGTTTAGCCTGCACTACTTTCCGCATCGGCCCACATTTTTCGCTGAGCAAAGTCACACTTCCGGTTCAGGTTGTAGGCGCGCGCAGTTTGAACGAGCGCATATTGGTTTATATTCGGCTTTATTGTGCTAATTACGTACTGATTTACACTAAATCTCTACATATTATTGTTTAAAAAGTCTTTTTGACGCGTTTCTCATTGTCCTACGTGCACTAGAAGGCTTCAAGTTGCCTTATTTTGTCGAAGTGTCCAGCATGTGGCAGCCAGATAGATATCCAGATCCCACGAACCCCAAGTTGACCTCAAGTCTCCAAAGACCTTGTCTTCAAAAAAAGAAAGAAAGAAAGAAAGAAAGAGAGCAAGAAAAGAAAGGAGAAAAGGACAATAGCTCTGCGTGCTTTTGCTGCAGTTGTGCCGAGATTGTGTTACGTCAATAGAAGGCAAAGACGTCAGTGCCGTGCTCATGGCAACGCCATAGCAGTGGAAATTTTCATTATGCAGTGCAGACGCTCCCATTCTCACACACAACATCCCAATTTTAGTTTCCCGAACGCATAAGTAGTATTTTAAAACAATATTCTTCTTATCACACGTCTATTAAATAGACGCTGTAAACTGAGGCCCTTTTCTCCGGTAAACATGTTTAATCGACACAATACACTGTAAACACAAATGAGCCCATATGGGCGTTTTAACAGTTGATATGCCATTTTTCCCCCCCAGCTTAAAATGAGTACGCCCACGAGAAGAAGTAAAATAAGCTAGAACCATTATTATACCCCCGACCCCATTTGAAGGGGCATTGCGGTTGTAAAATGGGGGTTTTCAAGGAATAACGGTGGCGTAGGGGAAATTGAGACGAGCCAAACAGAGAAAAGAATAACTCAGCCATGACCAACAAGGCAGTCAGCCGCAGCGACAATTTCAGTAGGATTATTTCTGCAGTCAGATTCGAAATATCCCGCGCAATGTGTGTCGGCGCTGTTTTTCTGTTCGGAGTAGCCGCGCCTTGGTGCTGCAGAGGACGCCGAAGTCGGAACTACGCGCGGAGGAACACCAGCCTTCGGAGCGCGCGCGCGCCCGTTGAAGCAGCTTTCAGCGACGGCCATTCGACCAGCGACGGCACATTCTTCTACCGTGGTTGATGTTTCTCACTGCTTTGAACCCCCAAGACTCCACGGTAAGTGACTTTGAACGATTATTACATGTTCTATGAGTGTGCATGTGTTCTAAGTGAGGAGACGCGCTGATATGACTTGTTGAAGGTCTCGATACAACATGGCGCGACAGTTGACCGTCCAGAACCATTTTGCACGATCACTGTGTTTCTTCGAGCTTTGTCGTAATCGAGGCGACTTGAGTGCTCAGAGTCAAGCGAGTGTACTTAAAAATTAGGATTTTATATAATGAGGGACTTTGCCGCGTCTTTAATTGGGCGGATGTGAGCATTCGACATGATCCCCGAAGCGCAAGCCACTACCATAATAGTTACGTGCAGTGCGAGGTGAGCTAAGCTTCGCCGCCTAACCGCGGCCTGAAAATGTGGCGGCTCGTTAAGGGCTTACTGCGGTGCGCGTGTGTGAGTGTTTGTACAGCGATCATTTGAGCGAGAACCGGCGGCGCTTCTTTGTGCGCGGTATCTGCTAGCTGGCGCGTACGTGGCGCCAATCCCCTAGCCCGTGCGATTGTGTGCAGTAGGTCGCCCACTTAGCGCGCATTGTGCAGATTTGCCAGTACGCTCCTTTCTATCGTCTGTGTCTCTTCGCGCCCACGTCGTTGATTGTGCAGGCAGTGCGCGACTGCGGCACGTAGCATGTAGAGCCTGCGCCCGTCGACTTTGATCTACGGGCGTGAAATGTCGGCGGCGCGTTTGTGGTATTAAAAGCGTGTGGTGAGCTTCCTACGGCACTACGGGTCAACGCCGCATGAGCTGCCGGTCAGAGTATAAGAACCTCTTTATTGTTAGCGTACTGCTTGGCGGTAACAGGTGTCCTGCTTGGGTTCAGATTACTGGATACGCCGTCACTTGAACCTCGGCGGCCGGAACAGGTGAGTACCAGTGGCGCCGGCACCTCGGCCGGCAGAAAACGGTGCCCGTGCCGTGACGAGATATATCAATTTACGCGATAGCATTGCCGGTGATAGGTCATACGGGCGCGTCGCTCCATGCCTGTGTTCTTTGCTGAGGCCGCCACTACGCGTGCGGTGCACTTACTACGTTATATCTATATAGTCGATGCTTGTGCAATGTTATTCAACAGCTGGCGCTGTGCTCTGGATACCTGAACTTGTTTAATGTTTAATTACTTTGCTGCTGTGCCATTGCCTATTGGGTACAGATATTTAGTATTGAATTCTAGGTGCCAAATTAACACAAAGAAGTTGCGCTTTTCAACTCAGGATCATATCACACATCACAGCGTCATCCTATATTGCACGAGTATTAATAACAAAATTTCTGTTGCTGGTGAAAAAAAAAAAAAAAGGGCAGACCGATCAACCTGTATCTGTGAGAAAAATGTGCTTCAAGTCCGCGATTGTCTATAAAAAAAGGTACTACCTTGGTATTCAATGTCAGTAACACTCATAAGTTATGCATCCTTTTGTGTGAAATAATTTGTCTTAGAAGCCATTCATTGTAAGGGATCAGTAAACATCTCATAGCTTAAGTAGTGCATATGTGCATGAGTTGGGCAAAGGTATTGGTTTGTAAAGAGCAAAGCCATTAAGATATAAAATATTGGCAAGCTTAGTTTAACAATAAGCTGACGAATATACAAAACCTAATGTAGCAGCAGATGTTCTCCAAGATAAGCTTGTGACCAGCTTTTTTGTGTTCTGTGTGATCACTGTAGTGTCAAATTTTTCATTTTTATTTCAGGACTGTGGCTGCGGTCGTTTCATTGCCAACTGTGAGGATGAAGCAGCTTCATGGCCGGAGATCGGGCGCCTCCCATCAGTTTCCCTTTTCAGCAATAGAGGCCTTGGTATGCTCTTACCTCGAGTTTGCTTTTTTACCCTGTATGTTTTGAGCGCAATGGCTAGTTTAGCGGCATTACTTAGAGTGATTGGTGTGACACCTGTTCCATAGGATGTATGCAGGTTATCCCACGTAACTCTAGCAAACTTTTAAAAATATGAATATGCCATCTAGCTGCACAGAACCTATGTAATGTTGTTTCCTGTCTCTTGGAAATACTTAGATTTGCTGCATTTTGCCTAATTACCTAATTAGTCTTAATCAATTAATCAACTTCTCAAATGTAATTAGATAAAAAGTCTCAATTATAAAATTGTAGAGCAACGTGAAAATTTCCCAGTGCAGCTATCTGTGGCTCAATATGTGCTACATAATGTGTTTTTAGAGCATGAAAGAAGCCTGAGAATCTTGCAAAGTGCCTTGAGTATGTTTCTGTGTGACAGCGCCTGTGTTGTGTTCTTCCTTCAGTCCTCGTCTTTTGCGCTGTACTAACAGTCGACCTCGAGTGGCCATTCCCGTGGCAGTCTTGCATGTATTGAGTGCTTGCCCTGTATAGGCATGTGTGTTTCCAGTAAGCAAAAAATACTGAAGGAGCCCAACGTGATGTATTTCAGGACAAGTGTATGGTGTAAATTACTATGTGACAATAAAATAAACTGAAACAAGACTTCACAGTAGAGGTATGCAGGTGTGTGCATCAGCATAATGACGAAAACCTCATGCAAGTTTAGAAAAATATTCATTAAGTTAGTTTCTGTCATTCTTCTCTGTCACATTATTATTGCAAAAATGTGCTCTCTAGTATTGCACGATTAAAAACACAGTTCAAACACATCATTTGCTGGAACCTTGACATTCATAGCAACATAGAGAGGAATGGTTAAAAATTTGCTTTGCTTCTCTGACCTTCATTTTAGGTCTTTCTCATGTTTGCTAAGCTTCTTAAACTATCATAGACCCCTTCCAGGGTTTACAGGCAGCTTGAGCACATTGTGCCAGATTATGGAGAAGCTGCAGAGGTCGCAGTGTGTATAATGATGTGCGGCAAATGCAAGTTTATTGCAAGATGCATTATGCTCGGTACCAATTATATTAAGTTATAATTTTAGCAAAAATCTCTGTTTTCCAGATATATATCAATGTGTCTCCAAAGAACTGCACTTTTTAAAAGAGTTGCTCATTCTCTGTCTACTGTTCGGTGTTGTTAAATGCATGTATGTTGGACAGCATAGTGCTTGGCCTTCAGCTGAAGGTAGTAGTGTAGGTAGTAGGTAGTAGTGTAGAAAGTGGTAGCAGTAGTAGCTTTATGCATGTGCATAAAGCTGCAGTAAGCCAAATGCGAAAAGATAAGGGCTAATACGATACAGCCACGTAGCAAAATTTACACAAGCAAACTGTTTGATGCAATCCCTAGGAAACTAAGCAAAAATATAAGAATGTGCTTATATGATAAACAGTACCTATGTTTCAGGCGCATGGCCTTCTACCGCCATATTCCATAACAGTTCATTATTTAACACTTTAAAACTACTTGCCCTGTTTATGTCTAACTGCTCTAAATTCGAAAATTTTCATTGATTGCACTATGAAGGTTTTGGGCGTGGCTTAAGTTACTGCCAGAATTAAATTTATAGTTGTGGCCGTCCTATGTGTGATAACAAAAAGCCACTTTGGAACCAGGTGACTGTTATGCAGTATGCTAAGTGTGCGTATTAGAACAGCCACTTATATTTTCATTGTAACCATGTATAAAGTATGTATGTACACATCTCGAAGCCATAGACTGTGTACTGTTAATTGGAGGTGTTATTGTGTGGAGTAGGTTTTTTTGTAAGCATTGTCTAGAATTTGCACTACATTAAGGTGTAGTGAAGCCAAGCGAAAAATATTGACAAAATGGCTAAAGTACATTCTTAAGAGTATTAAGCGCACTTAGATGACTTTACAGCATGTAGTAAAACAAGAATGGGAACTGAAGTGCTTAATTTTTGTTCATTATTACCATATGGCACCAACATGCAATGAAGACAAAAGAGGAAGAGAAGTGAAGTGCACTAAAGGGCAACTCGCTCCTGATGGGAGCTGCATTCACATCTACATGATGCATGCAATCTTTGAGTTATAGCAGCAGCTAACCACCTGTTCACATTGTTGCACATTTGTATTGTTTATGTACTAAGTCTGGCCCTGGAAGTGTTAAGCAGTGCCACTTGTGGCATTGGTGCTGCATGCAAGACATCCTTCTAACCACAGGTGTTATGTATTATGTAAACCTAAGTTCTTTTAAATTCATGTAACCCACAAAAGCTCCATTTGAAAGGATGTGCCATATTTGCCACCATTGCAATGAGTAGCATTGGCTGACAGTCACAGGGCGAGACGTTAACCTTGCTCAGCTATTATGCAAAACTATTTTACATACAAATGTGGTAATTAGTATACATGCTGAAAGCCTCACAGAATAAAATTTTTTATTCGCATCTTACAACGATTGTTATTTTGCTTTAACTCAGGAGGCCTTTCTACCTGCGTTGCATCCTGTGGCTGGACCACTCCCACGATCTCGGCAGAATCGTTACACAGGTGTGTTCTTTTGTGATTCTCAGTACTGATATTTTCTAGTTTACGTTCAATGTAAATGCACAGATCAAATGAAAAACAGGTTAAAAGATGAGCTCACAGGCACTGTATCCAAATGTTTGTTAGGAAGGAAAATCTTTTTTACAAGTTGTCATTATAGCAACACAAGAGAGTGCACATCACACCACCAGTACCTAGCAAGCAACAGCATTATACCGTAGAAGAAGCCAAAACATCAGGCGAAAACCTGTACTAAACTAGGGACTGTATTAAGACCTTTTCGAGGCTTAAACTATTTCTTGGGTTACTCTGTCTAATTGCTTGAACTGAACTGACGTGTCCTGCAAAACAATTTGCATTTGCATTTGATACAATCTGCAGCAAAATATGAACAAAGGGCTGCAATACTCTAAGGGCCTACTATTGAAGTTGCAACCAGTCTTCCCAGTGTACTGCAGCCTCAGGAACATGAAATGTGGTACACTGTACCACATGCACACACTACAAATTTTAATCCATGGGCATCTGTACACTGTGCTTGTGCAGGACTGCGCAACTGGCTGTTTATTCGTGACTGAAACAGCTACGTACATCAAGACTGTATTGGGAAGCCACCATCTTTTTCAGTCAGTGTAACAGTCCATAAACATATGGATTTCCATGAGCATTTTGTCTGCCACACTTTTCTTTGTCGTTTTTTTGCACTCCAGCTTTGATGGCTGCAAGACACTTCAGGCTGGCTGCAGAGACAGTGGTAGCCTAGTAGGTGGCCTCACAAAGTTGTTATTTTGATTTTTAAGAGCCGACTTGCTTTGGACAATGCTGAATAACACATCAAAAGGCACGGGATTATTGACAAGGTTAGAATGACTTTGAAAGAAGTTTAAGGCTTCTTTTAAACTCTGATCTGTCTGCTGAGACCAAATCATGTCAGCTTTTAATGAAGCAATGTTCAGGTTGGAAAGCTGCAAGGCTGTGTGGGTACTCAAACACCATCATTGATTCATATAGCTGAAGTTGCTGTGACATCAAGGCAGAAGGAAATGACATGGCAAAGGAAAGGTTGGTCGACAAAGGACTCATTGGCAATTATGTAGGTTCAAGGGCTATTGCACTGAGTAAGAAAATGTGTTCCTGATACAGCGTGAACAGTGTTAATGCTGAAGAACAAACTGGCACCATCTCCCCAGTCCTACACAAGCACGTGCATAGAAAGGGATGCCTGTTGGCCTTGAGGGCCACCACTGGAGGGATCACCTGCTATCGCTATGACATAGAATGTGACATCAGATGACTATAGTTCACACCTTTGCTGCAGCTCGCTGGCTGGGCAATTGAAGCCTTGATTGTAAGGATGAAAAGTTTCAATCACAAGGTGGCAATTTAGTTGCCAACTCTTACAGCATGGTTCACTACTCAGTGCTGCAGTGCTGGACGTATTTGACCAAGCCTGGTGCGAGTTCTCATGAGTACCCATGTTCAAGCTGCCGCTAGATACTTAGTTGATAAAGTCACTGAAAATGAAATTTGGTCATCGAAAGAGTCATGAAAACGATGCACGCAAGGCTTGTAGCGTGCTTACTTGGTATGACCTCAGTCAAGACACCCTGTGTAGAGATGCTGACAAAAGTGCAGCAGAAGTGTGGATTGAGGAGACAAAAATATAAGCTGTTCAAGTTCCACATATAACAAACTGATAATAAATCGCCGTTCAGCAAGAACTCCGGCAAAAGGGGCAAGCTGCACTCCCCACAACGAATGCTATAAAAACAGTACTGTTATTGCAGCAAAATTGCCTATAGCTCTTTTGATAGCTTGATAGCTGGTATCACACAATGTTTTCTATGCCACGGAAATATTCCAGCACGTGGGGGCCACAATTCTCCTAGAGGCCAATACAGACACAGGTTGCCAGCAAGCATGGACTAAAGATTTTTCCGTTTGCATTGATGTAGTCTACCACATTTTGTTTTCTTGGGTGCACAGTCACACTGGGGTAACAATTTTCTGCCTGAATATTCATCGCAGGGAGCAATGCAGCCAGCTAAAGCGAGTTTTTTGTTCACACCTTGCCACAGATGCGGCAAGATGTAGACTTGACCCATTTTTCTAGGCACATTTGTTGGGTTCAAGAAAGAACACAGAGTAGCTTAAGAACTTTATTCCTTCTAGATTTAAGGCGTGGGGCCAGGTATTAACCATTGTTTTAAGAATTTTCCCAAACCGGGAAAGATTCTTTCTTGAAAGTCTTCTCATATCAGCTTGATACAGTCCCTGGCTTAGTATGGGTGCATGTGCTGTGGCTTTGTTTTAGTCTGTTTAAAAGGTCGTTTTCCTTTTGAGTGTTCCAGTCGCAAAGAAATTACAAATATATTTTGATTTCAGGAACCCTTGTGACATTACATAATTCCTTTACATGTTGCAACCAAGCTTATTTTTTAAACACATGCCTTTCTTTCAGCATGAAAAAAACATCTTAGATGAAACAAGGCAAAAATGGCTGCTTATGCATTTGTACGATATTCCAACTGAGAGGGGTGAAAAGTAATAAAATGTTCTACTTTCATAATTTTTCTACCATGTGTACAACATTTCTTAATAGGCATGAAGCAAATTCACTTTTATCACTAGCCTATTACAGAAACAAAAAATGACAAACTGAGCTTTTAAGGGGGCCCTCAGAAGGGCCCAGTCCGTGCGTCTTCTTTTCTAGCGCCATGGCTGTGAGCGCAGCTGAGCACATCTGCAGCCTGCACACCCTGTTCTAGAGGTGATCTGCTGCCTGTGGAAAGACTAGACGTGCTGATATGGCGTGGTATTATGTGCACAGTCTTCCCCCGTGTTTAGTACACGGGGTTGCATAATCTGTAGTTTCAGAGATGCATTGAAGTTTGATACAGACAAAGCATTCACCTCCACTGCCAGCACTTTTCATGATGGTGTCGTTCCACTGTGTGTGGCAGTATCAAAGAGGACAAGGTGGATGCGAAAGCAAGGCTGGGTTTCCTTCATGCTACCTATGTGAAGGTATCGTTAACACACCGTGAAACCGTATCTTTGGTCGCTGACTCTCAAATTCAAAATTTTTTTCTCATTCAGATTTGTGTTTTCTGACTGCGGCCCTTTCCGTGGGAAAACAATCCATTTGCAAATGTACTTATTTGACTAAACGGTCGAATCTGAGTACAACAAACCAAATTGCTGATTTTGGTGCATTCGTTATGTTGGGGTTCCTTTGTATATGACTCCAGAAAAAGCCGACCATTGTCTGCTCACACTCCGCCGCGCCCGCCCATATAGGAATAAACTTAATTTTGGTTGGCCACGATGCTTATTGGTGTAGTAGCTGTCGTGTGTCCACCCATACACATTTTGTTGGCTTCCCGAAAACCTCAAAGAACAGCGGTATTTTGCTTATGTGCATTCACTAATCAAATAAGTACATGTTTGCTAGAATCCCCATAATATTGAGTTAGCTGGTCTGCTTGAAAATGTTCAAAATATGGCAGTTAGATTTGTAATAGGAAGTCATACTAAAAGGCTTTGTATTACTGAGAGTAAGGGTAAGCTGCAATGGCAGGATTTAAAAGACTGGGAAATCTCTTCAGTTAAGATTATTTCAAGCATATACTGTTCCAAACATGTAGAGAATAGAGAAATTCATATCAGGCTATCATCATACCTCACAAGAAAGAGATTACACTAAAAAGGTTTATTAATTTCCTTTACTTATAGGTGATGCCTCACATTGTTTTTTCCTTGGACCAAAGGGACTGCAAGGTTTTTCAGCCTGCAATTGTTTGCATAGTTTTCAAAGATAATTCCCTCCCTGCTTTGTGTGCTTGATTTGAATGTAAGTTACATTACACAGAATGTATACCCCCCCTGCAATGCCAGTACAGGCAAAGCAGGTACTAAATGAATAACCACGAAAGGATTTTGGAGCGAGCAAAAATGGCATGTGCAATAGATATGCGTAGATGTCCCGTTGGTGTTGCTGTCAAACAAGAAATTGGGATATCGAGGAACTGAGCAAAGTAACTACATGTGTGCTTACCAAACTATAGCTGTCATTTACACCTTGATTGTGACTTAGCTACCAAAAGAAGTTTTTTTGTCTTGTTCTTTTTCTGTTAAAATGTACTTTTTTCTTTGTCTACTTTCGTTTGGGTTTTTGTAGCTATATCGTGCACATGTGGCCAATAATGCCGTGTGGAAGTTAGTGGTTGTTGGTATTTCTCACTGCCTGTCGTTTGTTCAATGTGTGTACTAAAGTCAATAGAGCACCAACTAGTATAAACTAGTGTGTTGAATTTGTTTTCTTGTTTTAGTACAAATGATCTGACTGGTTATGTGCCCAAATAAACAATTAGATTATGAAAACAAAGTTCATCAGAACATGTCATGCGTTTTACTTATAATTACCCTATTTCAACTGCAGAACCCACATATTAAGGCATGTAGATTTAAGTGGAACAAGTCTTTTTGCAATCCTTAGTTCTGAATAGGTGAGAGCAGTGCTAAGGGCACAAAGTGAGTCCACATAGATAAATGGCATGGTGCACTGTGCACTGACTAATAATTGATGTGTTTTTGCAACAGACAAGCAAATAAATATCCAGTAATGCCTTGTCAGAGGCACGAAAGCACATAAAGAGGCAGGGGGTGGTCAGATACAAATGTGCCGTGGTTTCAGGTTTGTTAACAAGCATACCACTTTTCTGTAACTTCAGAGAACATGTGCTGCGCTGACACATTAATCTTTTTTTTTCTTGTTATATTGTGGGATTTGATTAGTTTCTGGGTTAATGGTTGCTGCTTTCGCTAACATGTTGCACTTATGAAATTTGGGCTGTCATCGGCACTGTTTACAGTGTATGTACTCTTATGGTCACATTATAGTGGTGCTTAATCGTGAAGGCTCTCATTCAAATATAAGCTTGTCTGGTCTACATATGCTTTCCTTCATGCCAAAGGAATAAGATATACTATGTTTATGTCAGAAGGAAAGAAATTGAGACTGGTGTCTATTATTGCACATAAATCTATGCTTAGGTGCGTTAACATTTTTGCATAATTTCAACAACTTATTTAGTGCATTTCTGTAACATTCACACTCTTTCTTATCCACTTAGGTGTAAGGAATAAAGGCAAAAAAGTAAAGCATTGCAGTGGATTTAACTTAATGCTCTTGATTCTTGTTACCTTCTTGATAGCTTTTCTATTTGGAAGAGCATATGTACAAAAGCATGTTTTGACCAAATAGGCTGCTGTTTGGGAGGCTTTGCAAGCACCACTATAACGTGACAAAAGCAGTGTGTGGCCATTTGGTTATATAAATTCTGGTGTAATGACACCACAAAAAGTAAACAAAGATATGTACGCACATGACACAAGCACCGGATCTCACTTCAAGCTTTAAAATAAGGAAACAGGCAATATTTAATAACAGGTGGAGACATGATGTGATGATATCTGTTAAAAGAAATTCTTTATGCAGTGCAACTAATGGATCACTGATACATTCGTCATACTTTTTAAATGTTGCAAGCCACAATTACCTTGCATGTTGTCAGGTCGTAATACCTGGCTACAACGCAAGTTTTGTGGAACACAGGACCGCAGTCACATTCTTTGCAGTATTTAACATTGTGTGATGGAGGATTGTTTCACACGGATGACTCATACTCCCTCAATTTCCCTGATTTCGCATTAATAGAGCATCCCATCTGTCCAATGTAGGCACGGCCTTATGATGGCAGCAGACTACACAACGCTTGCGGCCTAGCTCACTAGATGCATATTGTGCTTCAACCACAACCAACCTTTTCCTTTTTTTGGCTTCTGCCTTTTATTACAGCACAAAACTCTCCTAACAAGGGCCTAAGAAAACAATGATTTGCGCAACTAAATTAGGCATGAATATGGAATATAATGAATGAGATGAAGTAAAAAAGTGGTTGCAATTGTTTCGTATGCATTTGTAATTTTCATGGGTAATTGTGTAGCTGGTCTCTACGGGCAAAAATTTTTTTTCTGTATGAAACATGTGATGAGAGATTTGCTCTGATGAGAAAAAAAGACAAGCCAGGAAAACAAATTAATTTGTTGCGTGCAGCACAATTTGCAGGCGGTGCACTGTGCAACGGAGGTTATGTACAGTCAGCCATTCCCATCCAGTCATGCTTGCATTGCATACACACATTGTATTAATTTGAGATTGCGGCTAATGAAGTTTGTGTGGAATAACTCTCATTCGCACATAGTGATGCACTGCAAAATAGATTGGTTTGTTCCTGTGTTCATCAAAACTTGTAGCCAAAAATTATGAGCAGATGTACATAAGATAATTAAGCTTTGGCAGATTAGCACGAAAAGAACAAATGCATCAGTCATTCTCAGCTACATTGCACAAAGAATTTGTTTTTGAATTAATGACATCACTTCCTGTCACTATGTGATGTATATGATGTCTGTTTTCTTATTAAAGCGAGAGTTGAGGTTAGGCACTTGTGTCCTGCATGTCTTTGTCTTCGTTTGCTTCTGTGGTGCCATTACACCAGAATAAGTCCATGACAGGAGCTGCCAGTCTATGCAGTTATACTACATTGGGCTCAGTACGCCTGGCGGCCTGAATGTGACGAGTGCGAAGTAGCAGTAAGAACTTCAGAAGGGTAGAATTTTGTGTTGGTGGTGCATATTACAGTATGGTGAAGCGCTATAGATGGAACATTGTGAGGCGAGACAGATGGGAAAGTGCTACAGACAACTGTGAATGTTTACTGGAAAGTTTCGCTGCAGCGGGACAATGCATGCGTTATCCTGGTGCAGCAAAATTTGCCAATGTTCATAGTTGTCAGTAGTACTTGCCCATCTACATTACACTTCACCGTACACTAGTAGCAGTAACAACATAAACCAACTGACCCGAGCAATAATGAAAGCCCACAGAATTGCCAAATTGTAGGAGAAATGTTTCAGTGTAACACGTGTTTTGTTAACTGACAAGCAAATGGCATACATGTCTGCGAACCGATGATCAGATGCATTTTTCATGCACATACATTATTTTGTACAACTGCTTCCTGCTTTGGTTTTTTATGGCTTTTAGAAAGCATTCCAAAGTACTTAACTGTTTGTCTGTTCTAAAATTGAATCTGTTCTCAGCCAGCACTATGTGGCATTACTGCATAAGCCCTTACTTCGTCACTGTCCTTCGCACTGTTCCCAACTAAATATGAATAACCAAATAACCATGTTTTTAAATTTTCAGATTATGAAGAAAATACTCTTAATATGTATTTCATTAGAAAAATTTTCTCAATTTTAGGAAGAAGTCTGGCTGGCCCCAAGCCTGGTGCAAAATGAAGAAATGGCACTCCACATCAATTCATGTTTACTTGTCGTCATAACCAGTCTGTTAGCTTAATTTTTGGTTCCTATTGAATTCTCAAGAAAGGTACCAACTCTGTCATTCAATCTGCGAACAAATTTTTGCACTTGGGGATGCAGCCATGCACAAAGCCTTTGAGCTCATTAATATCTTTATTTTTTAAAGAAAGTGCAGCTGCTGCGTGGAGCAATAGGTTGAATAAGACGAGGGTAAATGAAAAGATGGCGAAATTAGTCATCAACAGTTGTCCAACAAAGGAAGTCTCAAGCTGGAGGCAACATCTTTGCAAGAGAACCAAATGGCTCCAGCCTGAGACATTCGTTGTTCAACCTGGCAAGTCTCCTTCTCTAAATATTTCCTCTAGCCTGAGACCTATATCCATTCCACCACCCTTGACCAACAATACACCTATACATTTGGCAACCCATGGAAAGGTAGCAAATTCACATTCAGGGAAAGTGAATGTAGTGTGCACCCTGGAAGGTAGCATGAACAGTATTTTATTTACTTAATGAAATGCAGATTTGCTATCCAATTACTTTATTTTGATCCCCGTTTTATAATTGGACAGCATGGTTCCTCAGAGAGAATAATAATTCGAAGCTCACACAATTTTGCTCCTTTATGTCCGTTAAATCTGTCCTGGTTGCTACACTATCAGCCCTGTCTGCAATTGCGTAGCAGTGTTTTGAGCATGCATCCAAATTCAAAAGAATAGTTAGGCTTCTACCTCAGAATGTTTGCTACTGTGTTGCAGCTCGAATTCTATGTCTAGGTGGTCACTGTGATGCCATGTGCTTTTTAAATAAGACCAATATGCTATTTGAAGGGCAAATAAATGCAATCTCAAATGACCTCAGCTCAGGGAATGACACAATTGGAGGTCAATATGATAAGGAGGATTTGATTTCTGAAAACAAGGCACTTAAACGGGAGAAAGCATGACTAATTTCGTATAAAGATGCTGCTTTTGGATATGATCAGGGAACGTACTTGTTCGTGGCTGCATTTGCAACATGTTACATTGCTGGCTTTATATATTGCACTGGGTACAGTGAAATGTTGCTGCTTGCACAATATTCAACTAAACATGGTAGCCATGCTAATGTGTCCATGCAGAACACAACTCATCCACTATTATGGACTACAGTGGAATCTCGATAAACGAAAATCGCTTCGAAACTGCCGCTTAAATAGGACACCATCCTGATAATTGGTTGGCTCTCTGCAATGTCTCTCAGTAAATATAATGCCTGGTAAATGGAACCAATTTCCCTGGCACCTTGAGGCTCCATTTAAAGAGCACCCACTGTAAAAATATAGGGGGGATCGTGTTTGGAACTTTCGTAAATGTAGTCTTAAACAAAACCGCATTTCAGTGGGAGCGAAATGCAAAAGCACCTGTGTACTTAGACAGGTGCATGTTAAAGAACCTCAGGTTGTCCAAATTAATTCGGGTTACTCGCTATGGCATGTGTCATAATCAGAAGGTGGGTTCTGGTTCATAAAATACAATAATTTTTAATAGCTTGCTCAGAAATCCAGCACTAAATTATGTAGCTTGTTTGTGTGATGAGTCCCAATTTCTTAATTTAGTACTTTGACATTTATCATATTTGTGTGCTAGTCCATGCAAAATACCACTGATCGGCCTCATTATACCAGCCACTGTTAATTAGGAATGGCTTAGTCAAGCAACTTAAACTTACAGCACAAACACCTAAGATGAACCACAAAAGGAAGATACAACACACACTGGTGCTAACTTCTTTATTTCTTCGTCGTCGATGCAATATAAACCCTAGGCCACACTACCGCGCAGGCACTCAGATTACATTACAGAGATCTGCCAAATTATCACATACGCAAGCGTAGGAAGTCAAATTCAGATGGATGCAGGGACAAAGATATCTTACTAATGCAATTATCGCCCTGCCTTTCTTGTGGTAAGCCTCTAAGGCAAGCCGCACATGCTCATTCTTGCTTTTGCCAAGAATCGACGTCCCATCAAGTTGTGCCTCACAATTGTTGCAAGAGTTTATATGCGCACCAAGGTGCGCTCCTCTATCTACATTTTTGTTTACTTGTTGCGCATGTTCCCTGAGTCGCTCATTGACGCAATGCCCTATCTAGCCAAGCTATGTCTTAGCACATGAGAGTGAATTGTATAAACCACGCCGACCGCGCACAACACGTATGAAGCATCATGCCGAATTTGGCGTCCTCCTCTGCCCTCTCCGCAGGTGCGGGAGCATAGCTTTAAAAGCTTGTTCGGTGCAGAAAACGCCAAAGGAACACTATGCCTGCAAGCAATTTTCTTGAGTTGATAGATGACCTTATGTGTTTAAGGGACCGCGCAGGGAACATGCACAAAAAGTAAACAAAAATGTAGATAGAAGAGTGCACATTGTTGCGCATATAAACTCTTGCAAAAATTGTGAGGCACGACTTGATGGGACGTCGATTCTTGGCAAAAGCATGAATGAGCTTGCGCGGCTTGCCTTAGAGGCCTACCACATAAGAAGGCAAGGTGATAATTGTACCAGTGACATAGCTTTATCCCTGCACCCATCTGAATTTGACTTCCTACGTTTGCATATGTGATAATTTGGGAGATCTCTGTAATGTAATGTGTGTGCCTGTGCAGTTGTGTGGCGTAGGGCATATATATGCATCGACGACGAAGAAATAAAGAAGTTGTCAGTTAGTGCCAGCGTGTGTCGTGTCTGCCTTTTGCGGTTCGTCTTAGGTGTTTGCTCTGTAAGTTTTAAGTTCAGAATTATGTGCCAACTAGGCCAAATGAAGTTTTACTCTTAGTCAAGCGAGCTCAATATATAGTCTGTGCAAAAGTGTGGAGCGTCAGTACAAAGTAACAGTTCAAACACATGGCTCTGTAGTTACAGTTCAGTATGAAACGAGATAAGATTTCTTAGCATTTCTTTCATTTACTAATTTCATTGTATTAGGACATGTAGAATACTAGCAACTGGCATGCTTACAATGTACAGTGCTCTTTTTTAAAATCCAGACAATTGTTTTGCTGGGGCTGAAATGTGCTTTCTTTTGGGCCCGGAAGTGAACATATTATATTTCTTACATTTGGTGTAAAATAAATTTTCTTCACTGTCAGTGTGTGTCTCGTGCATTTTTCCTTTCAGCAAGTAGCAACTGCTCTCGAAGGCGTTTGCTGGCCTCGGAGGCACTGCCGATAAGCTAGGACGACTGTATAAAAGCTTTGCAAAGAGGGGCTCTGTGATCAGCGAAAGGGAAAAAAGGTGAAGACGTGCGGTGACGGGTTCATTCGCCATTGGACCACGTGTGCGCGTGACTTGGTCGATTCAGCGGTGGCCCTGTGCCGTCGATTGGACCACGTGTGGCGAGCCCGCGGCGAAATGCTTCGTGGCGGTACGCCGCGCCTATGCAGCAGCAGACGGAACACCGCAGGCCAAGGTGTCGGACGCCGGCGTTCGCTCCGAGCAGGTGCGACGCCTGCTCGGGTGGCACTCACGGACGGCCGAGTTCCCTTGAGCCTTGATCGCCGGCGTTCGACATTTCGGCCTGCGGTGTTCCGTCTGGTACTGCGTAAGCGCGTGACCCGCGCCACCATGCATTTCGCTACGAGCTTGCCGCACCTAAACTAAAATGCCTTTAATTCCTTCACAATACTCCCATTGTACCTCTCAGTCAAATAGGGGGGGGGGGGGGTGAAGTGGGCGTATACGGTACCCCCGTTGTGTGCCCAATTAATGCCCACGTCAATGGGAGTTTTATCGTACGCCCTTTCAATGGGAGCAAAAAGATGTACAAAAGGGAATGCGCTAGAGGACAAGCAAAAAACGCCCATCTGGGTGTTTTTTTGTTTACAGTGTACGATATTATCTAGAGTGCACTGTGGGTACAACCTCAGCAGCAGCACACATATTATTGAAGGCGGTTACTATCCATTTTCTTTCTTTTGCAGAAGCAGCAGAATGTCACGCGTTAGCTACCTACCTTGGTTCCTCCAAATGGTCCTTAAAACGCGCCGAGCGCAGCCTAAGAAATGCGTACGAAATAAGTTATTAGATCAACATATCAGCAGCTATTTACGCAAGAAAATCTAGAAAATGGTACTGTCCAGTCTCCGTGTTATAAATTACGGCATAATTCAACTCATAGGGAATGTCGACGTTAATGCGATTAGCATTGAAGCAGAAGAAATGTAGGGACGCACCCTAGTGCGACCGTCTAAACGCGTCATGTAGGAGACGTGTACTGCCGCCGGACGCCTTTTTCGCGTTTTCCCTTTGGATACGCTGCGCCGTCTAGCGGCGCCACCACGAAGTCCGCGCGGGGTGTCCGAGATGCGTTACGCGCGCAGTTCGGTGGGGCATGGTGAGGATCAAGTTTGCGTTCCTCGCTTTGGCATGACTATACGGATAAATTATCTGACCTGGGGTGCTATGCAGGATGCGCCGAGTTTCTCGTTCACCCGAGTTTTACCCGAGTTTGCTCGACGGCAGTCAGTGAACGGAGATAGCGCGGGACGCGCAAAGGCTGCAGGCAAAAAAATACGTAGACAAAAAGCCGCGTATGACAACATGAGCGCACCCTGCGCGGGACGCTGCTTTCACGTTTCAAGCGCAGACGGCTGCACAACGAAACGCGCCAGCGCCGCGTATTGTTATCAACGGATTATCGCAACTTAGCAATACCGTGACTGTCCCGCTGTCTGTCTGCACACTTGCCGTGAGCCGCTTGCCACGCCTTTCGCGGGCGCGTCAAGGGCGTGCCTCCTCTTTCGGGACTATCTTTCTATCCTCCATCGAATGCGAACAGGGTACATGCGGCGCATTCTTGCACTTACACTTTCGCTCAAACGAATACGTTAAAATACAACAAATAATATTACGAAAATTTTTATTTCTTTAAGTGTCTCTTTTTCGTTCTGAATGCTAGAAATTTCTGATGACAAACGGAGATCGAGCAAACTATTAAATTTTGCACTTCTTGCCACGAGTGGCGACAGTGAGGCGAAAGCTTAGAAGCGGATACACTGACACGGGTCGCGCACCCGAGGCAGTTCATACGGTGAGAAGTCACCTAGGGGCGCTACAGTACTATTCTCAATAATGTCAGTGATCACCACTCTTTCTCTATTAGGGGAATAGAAACGCAGCGCCGCGGTACGGCTCTTCATCGCAGGCGCTTTAAGGCCCCTGCTTTACCGACTAAAAATGATACACTAGTCATAAATACGGGAACAATGGCTGTCGCTGCAAAATGACGGTCCGTTGTGCCCGTAGTGACGCAGTTCAGTGAAAATGTACCAGTTTATCCTTGTGCGCGAAGCCTCGGCGATGCATTGCGAAGAAGTGCGTGCTTCCCAACGACACAATTCATCGCTTGTCATCGCTTGCCCAGTGAAAGTGCCTCTGAGCGCATGTACGCAGTATTTGAGTGTTTTGTGCGCACCAAGGTGCTTGCGGATTACTTATGCTGGAGCCAGCAGCGATCGCAGAAGGATACCGTAACGACACCGCAGCAATTGCATTTTGGCAGGTGAGGGCTCTTGTGTGCGGTTATGAAATGAGACTTCGAACTGAGGAAGGTGTTGGAACTGTTGAGTGCACGGTGCTTGTGATGAAGAAATGCCATTGCACTGGGTCTAGAAGAGCGAGCGATTCTCGGACGCTGATCGTGTTTACGACGTTGTGGCTCCGATACATCACCGATGACAGAGCAGCCATCTCAAACGACTGCTGCGATACGCACTCCTCAGCATCGTCGTCACCCTCGGTGCATCGACGCCTTGCAAGTAGCTACAGTGACGTGCCGATAATTATTTACTGTGCGCTACGTCGCCACAATGCAGGCAATGAAACCGTGATGTGGGGCCATCTCAGCCCGAGAAGATATATGCATAAGCCAGCGACAGTCAACGCTTTGTTTTTGATAGTAGTGCGCAGTACATCACCGATGACAGTGCGTTGTGCGTGTTTTATGTCGGTGGTGAATATTGTTGATGCCTGTCAGCTCGGCACCGCGTCGCTGTTGCCGAAAGATAAGTTGGGCGTGGCCCAACCGTGGTGGGTGCGCGCACAAGAGTTACATGCCTCGCGCGGGGCGTGACGTATGGCTTTGATTGACAGGCGAACTCGTGCTAAACTCGTGCATCGCGAAACCCCTTCCGAGTTCAACTCGGGAACATGGCGGCGGCAGCAGCAGCCTGTGTTATTTCATCCAGCGGTAGCAAGCGTCAGTATGACCGTCTGGACCCGTTCACGTACATGACCGCCGTGGAGTTTCAGCGTCATTTTCGCCTGTCGAAGACATCAGTGCGCTGGCTGTGTGACGAGCTAGGCGAAGACTCTCGTACATGGAGACAGCGTGGCGGGCTTCATTCGCTCACCGTCGAAGAACAAGTCCTCTGCGCCCTCAGTTTCTACGGGACTGGGAGTTTTCAGGGAAGCGTCGGCGCCGAGCGTTACATTGGACGTCATCAGACTACTGTGAGCCTCTGTGTCAGAGATGTCTGATGCACTTATTGGTGCGGGAGTGCGGAAGCGGTGGCTGGATTCCCCGAAGACTGCGGCTGAGCGGGCATTTATAAAAGAACGCTATTTACTTCGCGGAAACATTACGAACGTAGTCGGGTATGTCGACGGAACGTACGTAGGTATTAAGGCGCCTTCAATGTCAGCGTTACTGTGATTAACATTGAAGCAATGTCTAGACGCACCACATTGTCAAATTTGTTACTTCTGTGTAGCCGACTTAAATTTTGTGTTACCGACATCACACATGCGACAGCCTATGATAATGACTTTTTCGCTGGTTGCTGAATTTTTACAGATTGTTCTACTTATCTATCAGGGTGCCTTCCAAATGGCTCACTTTTTGGGGAAAGAGGTTAAAGAAGTATGAATAGATAAATGGATATCGCAAATTGTGTGAAGTACCCTGTGAATGCTAATCTCATAAAGAACTTGGTTTTTCTTATGAGATTACTTAGTTCTTAGTACAAGTTAGTATGCATAATGCTGAATTATGGTCATGCGTCATATATCGGCCGCACTATGAAACAGCAAGGCATTGCACAATTCATTGCAGTGCGAGATGTGGATGTCGCACCAAGCCAGTTGTGCCTATGCATTTATGGCGAAATGAAAATGCATTGAGAACCTTAGTGTGCTGGCTTGCATGAAGAAAATACTTCAGAGTGTTTGCTATGTTCACTGTTTGTGCCAGTGGTTCAGTGTATCTTCTTTTTTTTGGGGGGGGGGGGGGGGCAGCGTTATTCTGTATGGACAAATCATATATTTTCGTCTCATAATGGGGCTCTAATTCTTCAGCAGTAGAACAATGCAGATCCACTGCTCTGCAGAACTCGGTGTGCGTGAAGATGTCGTGAACCACCAAGGCAAAATTACATATCGGGAGAAATGTGGTGCAGGTGCCAATGAAAAGTGGGTCTTTAACCCGCCATGATAAAAATAAAGATTGCAGAGGGAATAGACCTTTTGTACAGCTTTAGAGCAATGATTACACAAACTGTGACATGCTCAAACGTGTAAAAGCTTGCCGCAATGCCAAAGTAGGATGAGCGATATGTAGCGTATTTTGGCATTGAACGTGTCTTGTAACTGCTATTTTTATTATAAGCCTCGCTGTCACTCCTTTCCCCCCGGCACTCCCTTTACTGAAACGCAGCACTGTCTTTCTATTGTTGTCATGATGACGATGGTAACGGCAGCAGTAAGGCTAGTTAATGCTTGCCCCCCTTCGATTCCTTCGAGTTTAGTGGTACAGAATATGGCACGTGCATACACCTGTGCAGCAAAATTTTATGCTTGCGGTGATTTGTTGGAAAGCTAATGCGTGTTGGGACATTTTAAAGATGTGCGCCATTGTGGCTTAATAACTAGAGCATTGATGAGGTTGAAGACTGGTTGTATTGGTATAGAAGCTTGAAGTTGAATTGCACAACAATTCGACGGGACACAAAGAAGAGAAATACACACAGCAGAACGCTATGCTGTGTGTGTTACTCTTCTTTGTGTGCCGTCGAATTGTTGCGCGATCCAACTTCAAACAGAGCATTGGGCTTCTTTGTTCTTTGGTGCAGGACCGAGGAAGTGTGAGGTATTCGACACCATGCCAGTGCCTTGCCACACAATTATGGAAGTCTGAAGGTTTGCAAACAAAGCTTTGCTTTCAAAAACCACCTGCTCCTGTAATACAAGCACTGATTGAAAGAACCGTCATACAAAAATAATGGTGAAATGAATGGCCTTTGAAAATTTGTATCTTGACACTAATGGCAATAGGTGCCACACCGAACTCGACAATTGTACTGGACAGAGCAGTTTGTTTCCTATGTGAAGCACAAGCTTCCATTACATGCTGTGCAGATAACCAAGCTCAGTTTGTTTTGACGTGCTACACAACATTCACTGTAATCTGTTTTTGATTCTAAAGAAGTGCCAAACACCACCTCTTTTTCAAGGATGTCATGAGAATATTTGGCGAGACATTTTTACAGCCCCTCATAATAGAAGTGTGGCCAGCCAGCTTTGCTTGGGTACCTTTATAGATTTCTGTTCCTGATCATTGTGTGCTATCAAGTTGCTAAAGTCTATGCAACCAGTGCAAGGCATTACGTGATTCTATAGTCGGACACAACTTTAGCAGGCCGCAGAATCTGCACTTCAATGGCAGGTGAACACAAGCCTGCACCAATGGGCACACACTCTACACTGACGTCGTGCTGCTGGACACACTAATACCCGCTCATTGGAGAGGGACTATTTCTTTAGACGTGGAGGCAATGGGCAGCTGCACTTTGGTCATCTGGGCGGGGCCTCTCCTGTCTTGCGAAGTTGTATCTGACTAGAGGATGCCGCTTTTCATACAACACAAAAGGACAAAGTGTACAATTATTTGGCCTATGAAATGAATACATCACAAGTGAGCTACGCATGGGCTTAAGCTGTGTGAAAATTAGTACATGCAAATATATGACATTGTTAAAGAATATGTTGTATCGAACATGCATGTAATGGCACGTTTACATCGGGGAGTGTTGCATTCATATGCACAGACTATAGGTGATAGCATTATCAAGCTCATGCCATTTCCCGTCTTTTCATTGTGAAATACACACACCATTCATCTTGTGGCTAATCAACACCCACTGTATTCTTGCACATAGAAAGAACAAACAGCACAATGACGTATATGCTGCATTAGTGTCTTTTTCATTTACACGGTCCAAGAGTGGCACAGGTTGTCTTACGTTTTTGCCCATTTTGAAGAGACATCAAGTGCATGTTGCAAGTGTCCCAATATGCACAGCACAATGTTTACTGCAATAATTTTATTCATGCTCTTGAATAATAAACAAAATAATAAACTGAAAGCTCCTTTATAAGGTGTGTTCTGGGGGCTCGACTGGAGAGCAGTGAGGGCACTGATCCTACTGCTGCAGAGCAGCCCTCTGGACCTTGCCACACTCTCAAGAGCACATGCCTGGCGCTCGCCTACTGCCAGCAGGTGGTTGAGTGCCTCCAGCAGCAGAATGTTTTGCTGCAAAAAAAAGTGGATTGTTGGAATGAATCAACCGCATATAAACCATTATTTACAAATAAAAATGCTCATTGCACTATTGGTACTAAATGCCCTTAACTGTGGAAGCCTTTAGTGTATGCATAATAAAACAATTTGTCGGGACAATGTTGCTTTATTTTTTATAACGGGTTGTTTTTTTCAGAGCCAATTGTGATGTTTATTAGTGTGCCAACAGCTGAGGTGTCCTCGCACCTTCACGAGTCTCTACTGTAAGCACCACAAACCTATTTTTGTTCACTGCAAAACCAATGCCGCTCCCTACAATCCCGTCTTATGCGAGCTGATTGCATCCTATGCCTACAAACATATTTTTGTCCCATTACGCAATTTTCTACCATCCTCGGCTGCAGTTCTTGACATCCATTCTGTCACGCTTATGTAATCACCTGTTATAAATTGGCAACAAGTGATTGAAGACGTGCATGGCCTGCCCGCCGATTCCATTTTTTTTTTCTTAATCTCAGCTAGCATATCAGTTGCCACGGTTTACTACGCCACTGTCTTCCTGCCGTAATGCTATCTCCAACAATTTTTGTTACTTCGCTTTCTGCACAGTCCTCGACTTCTCAAGTTTCTTTGTTAACCTCCAGGTTTATGTGCCATATTGCATAACCGGTAGAATGCAATGATTCTAAACATTTTTCAAGGATATCGGTAACGTGGCGATCACGATTCGGGAATGTGCTGTTCAAACCATGAAATTTTTGTATAAGTTTCCTGCTTTACATCAGTACCTGCTATTGATATTTCACCTGGATAAAGATACTCTTCCATAGATTCTGCGGGCTGAATGTCACTGATGAATTTCTGTTATTTCACTAAGTGAAGGTTACCTTTATGTTTTCCATATTTTCGCGGGCCCACGTACATGTAAAAGCACGAACACTCATTGGTTCTCAATGCCTTTTTTAAACTGCTGGACATTCAGTTCGTTACTACGATAGTGACTTAATCCGTGCACTATTATTATGCTAAATATGAAACAGTAGAAATATACTTATCTGCAGTTTGTCGATGTCTCCTTCACTGTGTTGGTTGCGAGATCCATCATCGGCACCACCTCCTTGTCGCATCTTAGCTATATCGGCTGTCTTTAGCACACGCTATGCAATATTCGTGACGCTCGCAGTCACGCAGAGGGGAGGAACTCAGCGCACTCACAGAAGCAGCACCGGATAAGTTGTTTGTTCAGGATTGTGCCGTGAACAGTAGGTGCGCGTTGCGATCTGTAAAATCGCCTAAGCTATGGGAAGCCTTTCGGGGTGCACGGAAATATTGCTCACGGAGGAACAGAACTATCCACGAAATAGTGGTAATCGTCGAGCCTGATCACTACGTCGCGCACTGCAAGCTCGTTGTACGAGTTTGTTTACACTGGGCTTCAATGTTTAGCCGCCATGCTCGCCCGATGAATGTATGTGATGACGCCACCACAGCGTTCCCTCGTGGTATAATGCGAAGCGTACTAAATAACAAATTAGTCGAATACACATTCAGTATACATCTTGTAAGCTTTAAAATGCATTTAAACCACGTTAAACTAACTAATAATATTGTACTAAATGCATTTGTTTTATAACTCGCTTGTGCGTGTAATGCACTCAGTGGAACGACAAACAAGTGAACGAAGGCACGACCATGCACCGACGGTATGATCACGTGAGCCCCTGTTTGTCGACCGCCCAGGAGGCAACGCCCAAGGAATGATAGCCACCCAGAGTGAATCTAGATAAACCAATGAAACTGGAGGCTTGTGGAAAGATAAACTGTGTCTCGGTACCATTTGTGCTTTCATCTTGGGGTGTCGCCAGAGCTCGTGAAGATCCCGAGTTTCGCCAAACTCGGCGCATCCTGCATAGCACCCCTGGATCAGCAACGCACACATGCCGCATTCATGATTATTTTGTTTCTTTTGACGTAATGGTTGTGCGGGAACCCGCAAGATGGAGATAATTGATTAATAAAGCGAAAATGAGACATCCGCCCAACGGTAGCAATCGCTACAAAGGGAACTCATACGGGTTTCTCGAAAGAAAAGCCTTGTAGTTAAAGAAAAATTTGTCCTGGTCGGAGACTCGAGCCCGCGACCACCGCCTTTCCGGGGCAGCCGATTTACCATCTGAGCTAACCAGGGGTCTAGCATATGGCAGGGCGAAGTCGAACCTATCAGGAACTCGAAGCAAAAGCAAGAGTTTGGCGTAATAGTTCTGGGGAACCCCGCAAGGGGGAGAGAACTAATTAATACAGGGAAAATGAGACATACACCCAATTGTAGCAATTGTTAAAAGAAACCCATACGGGTTCCTCGAAAGAAAAACTCTTGCCTTTGCTTCGAGTTGTTGATAGGTTTGACTTCGCCCTGCCATCTGCTAGCCACCTGTTCAGCCCGGATGGTAGAGCTGCTGCCCCGGAAACGCCGTGGTCCCGGGTTCAAGTCCCGTGTTCGAGACGAACCGGCTGATGCCTAAATAGGATTGAGTACACAAAAAAATGACGACGCATCGAAGGAAGAAATGGGTCAATTTATTGCCATTAAATGCAGCGTGGTAGAAAAGGCAACTTGCGATGACTGGAGTGGAAAAATTTATTAAGGTCCTGCCGGACGCGCTTAGCGCGTAGCGGCGTCTCCCACATAGCAACCGACAGGGAGTACGTGGCGGCCGCTTCGCGGGCCTGCTGGACGGCCCATTGCTGGTCGGCGAGTAGTGAGCCTCTGAGGGACTTCTCTCACTTGGCCGAGGTAGAGCCGGAAAGAGTGTTTCTGCACTCCCAAAGCATGTGTGCGAGTGTCGCCGTGTCTCCGCACGATGGGCACATGTCGCTTTGGTACGCGTCGGGATTGCAAACGTGTAATTTGGCGGGGTTGGGTACACGCGCGTCTGTAGTAGCTTAGTGTTAGCGCCTGCAGCCTGTTTGGGCTGTGGCGGCGGAAAGATGCGGCGCCCCAAGTAGAGGTGTGTTGTAATTTCGCTTTACGTTATGAGCCTGTACGGATGTCCTCCAGCTCGACGAGATGGTGTTGCCCGGGGACGGCGCGGTCGGTAAGCGCGCACGCTGCGTCACGGGCGATATCAATGAGATTGAGTGGAGCGCCCGCCACCCGACCGAGATGGTCGGGGAACCAGATGACAGTCTGGTTCTTGAGGGTGCCCGGATCCGTGCTACGGAGGATGCTTAACGCCTGGTCGGAGACGACACCACGCTCGAAGGCTTTGATGGCCGGTCTTGAGTCGCTGTAGATCACTTCCCGTTTTGAAACGTATGAGTAACAGCGCCAACAGACGACCACAAGAAGGGAGACACGTACACACAAACGCTGTTTGCCGTCGCACACACAATTCCCGTTTGCCGTGGAGCAAGACCAGGGCTATGGCTACTTGCTCCGCCACCTCGCGACCTCGGTTGAGGATCGTGGTGGAGTTGAGGGTCTGCTGCGTGGATGAGACCGCGATCGCGGCGAAGGATCGCTTTTAACGGTAGGTGGCGGCCTCCACAAACGTAGCGTAGTCCGCTTTCCTGTCTATGCGCTGGAGAAGAGCGGTCGCCCGGGCAAGGCGTCTGCCCCTAACGTGGTGGGGATGTACGTTTTGCGGAATAATAGCGATAGTGATGAAGCCTCGAATCTCGCGGGAAACTGGCGTTAACTTCGGTGAATCCCTGGTCGTCGTGGAGAAGCCGAGATCGCGCAGATCGTGGCGGCCCGCCTTGGGGGTTGTAAGTCGTATCACCAGCGTTCGTTCCTGAGCCTCGGTGATCTCTTCTAGCGTATTGTGCGCGCCGAGTTCGAGGTGCTTCTGCGTGGGAATGGTGATGGGAAGGCCGAGGGCCCGTTTCACTACCTTTCGAATCAGGGCGTTGAGTTTATTGCGCTCAGCGCGTAGCAAATTTTGCATGGCAGCGACGTAAGTGAAGTGGCAGAGAACAAACGCGTGTACGAGACGTAGCCGGCTGCCTTCTTTGAGGCCGTGCTGACAGTTACCCACTCTGCGTACGAGTCGTATGGCTTTCTCCGTCTTGGTCGTGAGCTTCTGCACAGTTTGGGTGTTGGTTCCACGGGACTCGGTGAGTTGATCATGCCCAGGACCCTGATGGAGTCTACCTTGAGGATGGTACGGCCGACCCTGGTGCGGTGGTTGATGTCGCGTTCGGCCGTGGGTTCCACCCTCTGGGCTTTGTGTCCCGGCATTTAGGCGAGTACAGCAACAGTTCACATTTGGTGGGGGAGCACTTGAGACCAGTGTGTTTTAAGTAGGACTCAATGGCTTCGACGGCCTCCTACAGGGCAGATTCGATGAAGCCATCCGATCCTGCGCAGCACCACATGGTTATGTGGTCCGCGTAAATGTTGTGGTGTAGCCCGTCAATCTTCGACAGTCGTTCGAAGAGTCCGATCATCACGAGATTGAATAGCGTCGGCGAGTGGTCTGATCCCTGGGGGATGCCTCGCTGTCCGAGCTCGACTGCTTCCGACACAAGGTCTCCTGGGCGTAGGAAGGCCATGTGGTGGGTGAGGAAGGAGCGGACAAAGTCATAGAACCGACGCCCGAGCCCGAGGTCTGTGATCGCCTTCAGGATGAACGAGTGCGCGATGCCATCAAATGCCTTTTCCAAATCGGGGCCGAGAATGGCATGGGTGTCCCGAGTGTTTCCTCTGTCAAGAATCTGATGCTTTATAAGTAACATGGCGCCTTGTACACCCTGGTCGGAAGCCGATGTTGTGGGGCGGGAGGCATTCGTAGTTCTCGAGGTAACGACCGATCCTGTCGAGGACGACTTGTTCGGCCACCTTACCCAAGCACGACGCGAGCGAAATGGGGTGGAAGTGATCTAGGCTAGGCGCCTTGCCCGGTTTGGGAATGAAGTTCGCGAGGGCGAGTTTCCAGGCGTCGGGTAGCTCGCCTTTCTCCACACTTCGTTGATGGTGTTGGTGAGGTAAATGACGGAGGGGTCATCTAGGTTGCGCAGCAGCTTGTTGGTGACACCATTGGGAGCGGGGGCGGAGCGGCCGTTGAATTCATGGAGATCCCGGTGTACTTCTTCGGCGGAAAAATCGGCGTCGAGGAGGGCGTTGCCGGGACCGGTGTATTCGGGATGAGGAGTCAACGGACCCGTGGGTGCGGGAGATATATATTTCTGTATGAGGGTCTTGGTGACGTTTTCCGTCGGTGCGGACCGCGTAGCTTGATGGACTACCTTCGCGAGCGAATGGCGCTGATTAGTACGGATGCTGGTGTCGTCAAGCAGGTCCTTAAGAAAGCTCCACGTCCTACCGTAACGGACTTGCCCATCGATCGAGTCACACATCTTGTCCCGCGGCTGTTTGGAAACGTTGGGGCAGTGATGCGCTATGCTCTTCTTTAACTCGGATATGGGTTTGCAGAGCCTGCGATTGAGGCGCTGGCCTTTCCAGCCCTCCAGGAGGGACTGTTTGGCCTCGAGCAGGTGGGCGAGGCGACTGTCCATCTTTTCGGTGGGCAGGTCCACACTGATGGTTTTGGTGACCTTAGCGACGTTGGCTTCGAGCTCAGCCGTCCACGTCTCGAGGTTCGGGGCGTCGTCTAGAGAAAGTCGTTCTGCGCGGGTGTTACTCAAGTGGTCCCAATCGACCCATGTGTATGACTTGGTTTTCCTTCCGATGGTTGTGAAGTGTACGGCCAGTAGGAAGTGGTCGCTATAGAGATCTACCGCAAGGTTGGACAAGCGGGCGTCAGCTAAGTTCTTGACGAAGAAGATATCCGTGGTGGTGTCTCTTTGCTTGGACGTGCAGGTGCGGGTGGGAAAAGACTTGTCCGTAATGAGGGTAAGTCCCATATCATTCGCATTCTGACAGAACTGGTTACCCTTGCGGGTGTCGTATGCGAAAGGTGCGAAAGTATGAGAAAGTCGCCTGCGATCACTAGTGGGTTGGAGGCGGCGAGGCGGATGGCATTCTATAACAGGCATTTCGACCGTTGTCTTTGGTGGCGGGGGCTACTTACTGTACACGTTGAGGATGTACACGCTTCGTCGAGACATGTTGCCAGGGAGAAGACATGTTGGCGCTGGTTGTACATAAGGTGAAGATACGGGAGCGAGCACACGTGCAGGCGCAGTTTAACACACACAGAGAGAGAGAGTGAGCTTTAATGAGAACCAGCAGTTTAGTCGGCTGGGCCTAGGCCTCCCACGATGGGACGTCGAGGTCTTGCCTCTTCGCCGCTTCGTAGGGCTGCTGGGTCGCCCAGAGTTGGTCGTCGAAATACGAGCTGCGCAGGTCAGCGTGCCATCTCGACGAGAGGGTCACGAAATTAAGGTCTGGGCATTGATGTTTGCACTCCCATAGCATGTGGGGGAGTGCTGCTGATTGAGTTTTACAGATTTTGCACGTCTGGCTTGGGTAGATGTCGGGGTATATGATGTGAGAGCGTTTGAGGGAGGGGTATGTATTGGTCTGTAACAGACGAAGAGTGCTTGCCTGTGCTCTGTTTAACTAGCGGTGACGGGTGGGGAAGGAAGGTTCTTGCGAGGTAAAACGGCTTCACAAGTTCGCTGTATCTTGTAAGGCTCATTATAAAATATGAAGACGCCAAATAAACAGACACACACAAGAGAAGAGAAGAGTTGTGGGGGATATCGATCTACCACAGAAAGTTACGTCTGTTCTCCGGAAAGGACCCAAGTTTGGTATAGAACCGAAAGTGCCGCCGCATGAGCTCATTGTCGTTAATCGTCGAATTGCAAGGAAGGCCGATCCAGAAGAGCAAGAAAAGTGCCTTCTTGAGGGAGTTGACTGCTTGCTCAAATCTAGCTACCCGGGGCATACACGGCGAAAGGACTTGTCAACCGGAGCCATTGTGTCTTTCTTTAGCAAGAATGGCCTAACGCTTCTTCAAGCCGATAAGGAAGGCGGATTTGTTGTCATGTCGGATGATAACTTCTCGATAAGGGCTGCTCAGGCGATTAAAAAGAATTTTTCACCTATTCCAGTAAAATCGACAAAAGTCAAAGCCAACGCTGTGGCAATGTGTGAGCGGCTGGGGTTGGCCAGTCTTGCGAAAGAAATTAACAAAAGCAAAAGTAATGCGCTGAAGGTGTTCTTTTCAGTAAAAACGCATAAGCAAGACCTGCCTTTCAGAACAATAGTGACGGAAAAAGGGGCATGGCAGAAGCAACTTAGCTCTTACCTGCTAAAAAATTTGCGTGAACTAGATGTACAAGATCCGTTTTTAACGAAAAGATCGGATGAAGTATTTGAATTCCTGAGAACTGAAGCTAGTGTGGGCTTTGCCTTTTCTGTGGATATTGTTGATTTATTTTATTCTGTTCCCCATGATGCTCTGTTCTTTGCGGTTAGGGAGTGCATTGAAAGGAATGATCCTATTTCTTTTCAGAATTCTGCCGGTGTTTCTATCGACGACTTTTTAAGCCTTTTAAAGTTTTACCTGGAGTCTACTTTTCTTATGTTCGACCAGCGGTTTTTTCTGCAGAAGGCTGGTATATGCATAGGATCCTGTGTCGCCCCTGTATTGTGTAACATTTTTCTTTCACAAATGGACCAAGTATTGCACCATGTGTTACCAGCTAACAAAGTTTCAAAAGTGTTTAGGTATGTAGATGATTTTTTAATTATTTTTACTAAGGACGGGGGTCTAAACTCTGCAGAGGTTGTGGCTAATGTTTTATCTGTTTTTAGACAACATGGAAAGGCTTGGATTTTACACATGAACTGCCGCAAGGAAACGTTTTACAGTTTTTAGATCTTAGCATTGAGTTCGGTAAGGATCATGTATGTTCGTGCTATGCACCACGTGCGAAGAAAGGGCTTCTGCCATTTGACTCAGCGCATTCGAAATTGGTGAAGAGGGGAATTGCGTCACTCTGCCTTGAGTCCGCGCTCAGGAAGTCGTGTGTTCACAAGATGGCATTGAGTTTTGACAATCAATTGGCTAGGCTGGCTTCAGCTGGGTTCCCTGGTTCGCTCCTAACAGGAGTATCCGAAAGCCTCTTACAGAAAATGAAGAGAAAGGCGATGAGAGCTGGAGCAGAGGCCCCTCGGCAAGAGGTGAGACCGGTGGCTGTGCCGTATGTGCACAAGCTGGCCCACAATCTGAAGAAGGTAGCGAGCAGACATGGCGTCCCGCTAGTGTTTTCAGCCCCAAGGAAGCTCGGAAGCCTTTGCTCCCAAATCGCCAAAAGAAAAGAAAATAGAAGTGAAAAAGGCTGTGGAACCAAACATGGGCGACCTTTCATGAAGTGTGCCGAAGCGGTTGTCTACGAGATCCCCCTTTCGTGCGGTCGTTCCTATATAGGTCAGACCGGGCGCTGTGTTAATGAGCGTGTCAGGGAGCTCGAAAGAAATGTTGAACAAATGAAAGAGGGCCCAAATTTGCCTAAGCACATCGGGACCTGTCCCTCACGCTCTTGTGAACCACGTTTTTCTGACGTTCGGATTCTTGCCCGAAGTAAAGATACTAGAGCAAGGGAACTGGTTGAAGCCTATCACATAGGCAAGAAAGGCAGCTTGTGCGTTAGCGATACTTCGATAACATTATATAAGGCCGACACGAGGTTTCTTGAGCGTGTTGCGCCATGAATGTTTGATTAGATGCGTGAATGAATGTTTGCTTTGTGCGCATGTGTTGACTGACAGTATATATGTGCCTGCGTTCTGTAAATAAAACAGTTGCGAGTGGCGCCCTGTCCCGTTCTCTTCTCTTGTGTGTGTCTGTTTATTTGGCGTCTTCATATTTTATAATGAACAGCTACCAACTAGCCCAACAAGAAGTGCTTTTAATCTTGTAAGGCGGTCGCGTCCTGCAGGTGCACCTGCACCGTCTCCGGCACGGTTGACTAGTCCTCGTGCTACGGAGTGTGTAACCTCGTTGACGTTGGTGAGGCGCGGGTGGACAACGCCGGCGTGTGCTGGAATCCAGACGAGGGTGATTTGATTTTCAGACGAATGCAGGGCTTCTTGTAAGATACGGAGTGATTGTTGAGAAATACGACCCTTGATGTAGTTTTTGATTGCAGTTCGAGAATCGGTCACTATGGTGTGACAGGCTTGGTCAATAGTGGCCAGGGCGATGGCCATTTCCTCGGCCGTCTCGGAAATTTGGGTAACGATGCTGGCAGCATGTGGGAGCAAGCCGCCTGCTATGGTAACCGCCGCAAAGCGCCGCCCATCATGGTACTCAGCTCCGTCGACGAAGGCTTTGATGAGGCTTTGATGAGGGGGGTAGGGCTCGTGGCTTTCTGCGTTCTTTGTTGTGGTCTGGGTGCATATTTTTGGGGAATAGGGTCGGCGTGTATCCATTGCTGAATGTCGCGTGGTATTGGGTGCTTGTCTCCATGTTGGCGGAGATAGGTGATATCAAGCTTGGTTAGAATGCTGCGGCCCGTTTCCGTGAGGGTAAGCCGCTCCAGTTGGGATCGACGTTGAGTTTCGATTAACTCGTCTAGCGTGTTGTGGATACCTAATTGTAGTAGAAGTACCGTGCTGGCGTGGTTGAGTAGTCCTAAGGCCTGCTTATAGGCTCCTCTCATGATGATGTCCAGTTTAGTCTTTTCAGCTTTGTACCAGTTCAGCAAGGGCGCAACGTAAGTAATGTGACAGATAATATAAGCTTGGACACGGGGAATGAGGCTTTCTTCCTTCATACCTCCTCGTCGGTTGGTAACTCGTTTCAGCAGTCTGGATGTATTAGCGGTCTGTTGAAGGATCTTGTAGATAGGATCTTGTAGGTAGAGTTCGATTTCCTCGTATTGGCGGTTATTCGTGGAGCCACGTGGGGGGCGTCCACGGAGTGTGGGGTGGTATAGGAGAAGCTCCGACTTTTCAGGGGAACAACGGAAGATAATTTTCTACGACGTCAATGGCGTCTTGTAGGGCAGTTTCGATTTGGCCGTCACTGCCCTTTGCTGCCCAGATTGTAATGTTGTCGGTGTATATGGCGTGTTCATTGCCGTCGAGTTTTTGTAGTTCTTGTGCTAATCCGAGCATAATCAGACTAAACAGTATTGGGGAAATAACCGAGCTTCGCGGTGTGCACGTGCTGCCGAGGTAGAGTTCCTCCGATCGAATGTCTCCGACCGACAGGAAGGCGTTCCGATTGGATAGAAAATCTTTAACGTAGTTGTAAGTGCGTTCTCCAAGGTTGAGCAAGAAAATGCGTTCGAGGATGGTGGAGTGCCTGATGTTATCGAAGGAGCGCTCGAGGTCGAGGCCAAAGATCGCCTTCGTGTGAAGGGATTTGCCATCTATGATTTGGTGCTGAAGTTGGAGCATAGCGTCTTGGGCGAAAAGATGCTGTCTAAAGCCAATTATCTTGTGGGGGTAAACAAATTTGTCTTCGAGGTGAGTGTTTACATGGGTTAGGAGTGCGTGCTCCATGACCTTGCCTACACATGAAGTTAGCGAGATGCGCCGGAGATTGGCGAGGCTAGATGGCTTACCGGGTTTGGGGATGAGAATTACTTTGGCCGTTTTCCATGTCGGTGGAATGGATCCTTGGTGTCAGCAGTTGTTGATGTATTCGGTGAGTTGTTGCACCGAGTGGTCATCTAGATTTCTTAGTGTTTTATTCGTAACACCATCTGGGCCTGGCGCCGAACAGCTGTTCAGCTTGTGCAGGGCAGCATGAATCTGTGCCACGCTGAAATATTAATCAAGGGCAGGATTGGAGGTCCCTGTGTCTGGCCCGTGAGGTTAAGTGGGCCCAGATGGGATGTACTCTTGACATAAGGTGTTCTTAACATAGTCATGGCTGTGCGTCTTGCTTTCTGTGAAAAAAAGAGCTTGGTGAGGCGATCTTGTTGATATGAACGGGTGGTGGTGCTATCAAGCAAATGTTTGAGAATATTCCACGAGCGAGGCTGGTGGAGTTGCCCGTCTAGAGAGTTACAGAGCTCTGTCCATTGCTGTTTACTTAAAACGCGCCAGTGTGCTTCAATTTGCTTGTTGAGAAGTGCGACCTTCCGTCTGAGTCTTCTATTGAGCCGTTGTTCCTTACATCTAGAGAGGATGGATGTTTTGGCCTCGATAAGGTGGGCGAGTCTGCTGTCCATGCGCTCAGTCGGGGAATCTGTTCTGACAGTGCGGGTGGCCAATTTAGCATCAGATTAGATCTCATAACTATAATTCTATGTCGGTAATGGGAGTGTCCGTTGTTGCTGTTACACAGCGTTTACGGAAGGCATCCCAGTCCGTCCAAGTAAAGTTCCTTATTGTTCTCGTAACGGCTGTTAGGTGCACATGTGGGAGAGTAATTTCGATGATAGAGTGACCACTCCCGAGGTCGTGTTGGGTGTTGCGCCAATGGGTATGTCTGCGTTTTTCGTGAAAGTGAGGTGTGGTGTCGTGTCTCGTTCAGTGGAAGTGCCGAGGCGAGTGAGGAAAGCTGGGTCAGTAATGAGTGTAAGCCCGATATCATGGGAGTCTTGCCATAAGTTACAACCTGCAGCAGAGCTGTGTCTGTAACTACCTCTTGTGTGCGGGAGATTGAAGTCGCTTCCGATGATGATTGCAGATTAACACAGCTAAAATTAATTTAATAGAGAAAGACGTTGCGCAAGACATTTGCGCTACTGTACGCGAACAATCAATAACACTCCATGGCAGTCAAATAACGCCTCCCTCACCGCTAACGATGCTCTCGAGTCACGCAACACGAACGAACAGTTCGTCGAACACGTGTGTTGTACTACAAAAGCAAAGTATTGCTCTTACCTAGTGCCAAGGTTTTATGTAAGCGCAACTCTCAAGACACTAGCAAACTCAAAGCGCACTCACCCAACTGTAGCTTCTCGGCGGGTGTAGAAGGCACAATCCCAGGCCTTAGCCAAGCGGTGACACAATTGCAACTCTTGCCTGCACCGTATGCACACATGGCTGCTAACTTTTTCACCAACCAGAGACACTACAGAACGCTTCGGAACTGCAGTATCGGAACGCTTCGGAACTGCTTAGGCTCGGAACATTCCAGCCTAAGCTCGTCGGGAAAGGCACCGGAAAGATTAGGCATGCGCGTTGTGCGAGCCAGCGCCCACGATTTTTGTTTCAGGCATTGCGCTCCCCTCATTTTGCTCCGCCGTTTCTTTTCCATTCTTCAGAGAGTGCGCATGTGCGTGGCTTTATAAGCGCAATCTCGCCGTTTTCCCTCAGTTCTGCCATACCGCTGTAATTTTTATATCCAAGAAATTTACCGACGATTGCGATATTCACTAACGCGGATTTCGAGCGCAGCTATTTAGGCGTTTTGCATTCGAGATATATTGTGTGAAAGAATTTGATTCTGAACGACAGTCTTCTCGACGGCGGCGCTGGGCAGCTAGTTTAGCAGCTGCGGCAGACGAAGCAGTTCCACCGGTTGCGTCGTTCATTGTTCAGAAAGAACTGACTGACACTATTTTGTGTTATGATTATATTGTCAAGTGGTAGTGACAGTGAAGAACGACACAGTGTCAAAAAGTGTGAGTTACAAATTTAACTCTTTATTGGACGAACTTGTGCCGTGCAAAACAAGTAAAACTCAAGCACAACGATAGCAGCGAGCAGAGTCGGCGATCGTCGGAAATCTGATCTGCGTGTCAAGCGTTTCGGCTTTTATACATGACACGTCTAAGGTTCCAGTGTAATGGGTGGTGCCCGCGTGGCTTCCAGAAAGTAGTGAAATATTCGCGTCGCGCATACAATCAGATTTAAAAAAAAATACCAAACCAAGCAAACCAAACAAGCGCGAGCGAGAGCTGACGCGAGCAGAAGACAGTATACGAAACGAACGGTCGGGCGGGACCACATGACACCAGTTTCGCGCGCTCACGTCACTGAAGGCGCCGCTCTAATTGGTCTCCGCCGTTCGCGGCTCGTGTCTTTCATCTCGGGATCCACGTTCATTATTTCATTTTTTGCTGTGGTCGTTTGCTCGGTTACGACGCCGCTGACGACGGTCGCTGAGGGAACGGGCCCCTATAAGAGCTGCTTTCTAAATGATGCGTGAAAGGAAAGGGAACTCTTCACAGTGTAGCGTTCCTACATCTCTTCATTTTCTACTTCCTTGTATCTGCTGTCAGACCTGACAGCACAGTCTTTTCTGGGTTCCTTTCAGGTGGTGTTGCGAGTCTGTGAGGAGAGGTTGTCTGTGTCGCCGTATGTCTGTGAGGCCTTTTCAGCAGGTTTTGATATGGCTCTGAAAGGACGGCCTACTGAGGAGGAGATCGTAGTGTAAGGTGGCTGAGTGAGTGAGTGAAATCACTTTATTTCGCTCCAAAGAAGACGCAGGGGAAACCCCGCGCCACCCAGCTAGTCCCACGTAGGGACCGGCAAGCCGAACCTGACGGCCCGATCGCGGGCCCCTGGTCGGCAAGGGTTTGGTCGTTCAGTTCGGGGCTTCCCAAGAGCGCAGCCCACCTATTCTCGTTGAAGGAGGAGCCGATGGATTCGCACTCCCACAACACATGGTCCAATGTTGCCCTTAGTCCACATGCAGGGCAGTCCGCACTGGGATACCTTTCAGGGTATATCGCATGAAGAACCGCAAGGTTAGGATACGCACGGACTTGTAAATGTCGAGAGGTCACCGCCCGCACCCTGCATAAGGCGGGGTACGGGAGGGTGAATACCCGTCTTGACAGATAATAGTGTGCGGTAACCTCATTGAACGTGAGCATGGGTTCCCCGCGAGGCAGGCGGACTGCTGAGGTGGCGCGGTCAGTGAGTCCTCGCGCGGCCTCGTGCGCGCCGTCCTTAGGGTTAGAGGGAAAGGCCTCAGTCGACCCCAAGTGAGGGGGAAGCCATGTGACAGAATGCGGAGAGATACTTTTGGCGCTTTGCAGAATGCGGAGGGCCTGAGCGGAGACCATCCCGGTTTGGTAGGCCTTAATGGCTGCCTTGGAATCGCTATATATTGCCTCTCTGCGACCATCGAGCACAGCCAGCGCGATTGCAAACTGTTCGGCTACCATGGGCCTCGAAGTGCGTACCGTAGCTGAGCAAGTGAGCCTGGAATTGGAGTCGACGATGGAGACGGCGAATGCCTCTTGATGGACATATGCCGCGGCATCCACGATGCTTGCCTCGATGTGGTTATTGCGGACATGCTCGAGTAGAGCAGTACCCCTGACCCAACGTCTGCCAACGTTGTTTGCGGGATGCATATTGCGTGGAAGGGCCGCGATGTGCAGTTGAGACCTGATGTCACTGGGAATCCGCACGGCGTCGGGGCACTGGTCGACAGGATTGAGGCCCATCTCGTCGAGTATCTTTCGGCTCGCCGGAGTGCCGGATAGCCTGAGAAGCTGTGAGCGCTCTTGTGCCTCGATAATTTCTTCGAGCGTGTTGTGGACTCCGAGCTTGAGCAGGTTTTCGGTGTGGGTGCTTACAGGTAGGCCGAGGGCAAGCTTAAAGACCTTTCTGATGAGGGAATTGAGCTTGTTCCTCTCTGCAACATGCCAATTATGCATACTCATGCTCATACTCGGTGGTCATGCAAGGTGGCTGATTAGCTTATCCAAGAGCAGGGTGACATGCGAAGATCGAACCGTGCAAGCGACTTCGTGCAGCAGTAAAGTGGTGCCACCATGCCGCTGAAACAGCGGAGAGGCAGCCTTTTCAATATTTGAATTGAATTCTTGACTTTTATGAGCCAAAAACATGATTTGATTATGAGCACACCGTAGGGGGGAGGGCGACTCCGGATTAATTCTGACCTTCAGGGGATCTTTAAAAAACGCCTTACCAGGTTTGGACATTTCGGGCTCACAAACTCACTGCGTATACAATGCGTGCTAACGATCGTGCCTCTAAGTATTACATCGATACGCCCCGTGTTAAAAAATTTCAAACAAAACGCTGTTTGCCCTTCTCCCCACGGGCGCCGCACGCCCAACAGGGGTCGACGTATATCATGCAACTGCGCATACATACATGACAGTACTGTGACGTCGCTCATAGTGATACGTGACTTCCAGAATTATTCAAGGCAATATCAGTTGTTTGTTTCACGTCTTCTTTCAATAAACGAATCAAGGTTTAGAGAAACAATAAAACATACAAATCGAATGCTTGCGTGTTCTTGTTTCACTTCGTGCCGTAGCAAGAGAGGTGTACTTGTTAGGTCTGCTTGTTCCCATGTCGGATAATCCGGTGCGCAGAGAACGAAACTATATCATGTTCTACGGCGTTCCAGCGCCGCAATCATGCTGTTTCATCCTCTTGCATCTGCCTTATTGCTCGTGATTGTGGCGCGGCTCAGGTGGCATCGTGCAGAGTACGTAAAATCGTTCACTGTGCGCAACGAGAAAAACGCAAGAGCTCGCACGCGAGACCATCATCGGAAATGTGCCACTCAGCAAACACGCGAAAGACAGTGAAAAAAAAAATAATCAGCCCTTCCAATCTGTGAAAAGGACGATCAGCGAAGCTGTTGCATATTTTACCTCAATCGACGGATCTCTCTCTCTCTCTCTCTCTCTCTCTCTCTCTCTCTCTCTCTCTATATATATATATATATATATATATATATATATATATCTTACGCTCAACACGCGTCTGGCTCATACCAGAGCTCCGTGGAAACAGCCGGTAAGGTCGCCTAGACAACTCTGACGTAACCACAACACAACGAACACTGGTGGTAACAGTGCGTACACGACGCAGGTGGCCGTTTTAGGCGAACCTCGACGCGAACGACCGTATGCGTTGACCGTGGCGCAGTCAAAGGAGTGCACGAAGCAATACATGTTGGTTTCTAATTTGCGATTGGGCATACTTCCCAGTGAATGAAACTTGGAAGGACTAGAGTTTTATTGTAGCGATCAAACAGGGGGCTGTCCGTTTCCGTCTAGTAGAAGTCCATGTATTGCGAGCAGACGGGAATTCCACAAAATTGACAACTACACTGTAAACTACGTAATTAAGAAAAGTAGGTGAAACTCGGCGTAATGTTATAGTCGTTTTAGTGGCTAATTGTCATTAATTTGTTTCGAGATCGTTCCGATAAAACAATAATTACAGCTGTTTTCTGTAACCATACTCCCTCCGTGGACGACCATGTATTGACAGTGGACGGGAATACTGTAACGTTTACAACTCCGCTGTTAGCTAACTAATTATGATAAGTAAATGAAAGTCGGCGTAATGATAGAGTCGTCTTAAGAAACAGTTTCGGTATGATTTTTTTCCAAGACCTACATTTGATTGAGAGCTACAGAAAATTCGCGCGAAACTGGAGACGAAAATTTTTTCGTGGCGACGCGACGCGTAGACGGATGGACATCGACCAGCGTCGGAGGGTAGCTATACACAGCTTCGTTGTAAAAAGAAGGCGGAGCCCTTGACGTATTCTTCACGCGATCTACCGGCTTCGGTATGGGAGAACGCGGGGTATGAATTTCGTGTGCGGAGGCTAGACGCGTGCGTCTATGTTGGCGGTGACGCTCGTCTCCTGAAATCACAGGTTCGTGCCACTTCAAATGTTTCTATCTCTCTTATTAATGAACTAATTTGAAAAATCGTTGAAGTAGAACGCCCCTTAAAGGGTGCTTAGCAACTTACAGCGTATAATGAAAATTTGTTATGTGGCCTGGTGAGGGGCCCTTTAACGTGGCCCCAATGCACGCGATGCGAGCATTTTACAGCATAAGCTGTTATGGGTTCATTCTAATAGTGTTTCGGTCGGCGATGGTGTCCGCCACCGCTGCCAGCGGTGTCCGTCGCAGCTATTGCTGGAAATGAGAAAATTGATTCTCAGTTCCCGCCGGGATTGAACACGGGCCCTCTGAGCCGGAGTCGGCCACTCTACCACTGAACCACGCCAGCGTTTTTTCTTTAACACTGGCAGTTATTACAATGAATAAAATTATGTAGGTACATGGAACTATTTACGATAATAATATGAACACTAGGTGGTCATAAGCAATCACAGATCAACGAGTAGTACACACAATGAAAACGTCACACAAAGCAACTTCTTCCATCAAAACAAAAAACTTGAAAGCAGAAGGTAAACACCTAATCATAAGTGGATACCATCCGGCTGACATTCTTCCTGATACTAAATGTCCTTTAAGTGAGTAATCATCTGAGCGAAATGCGGTCTTGAGGAAAGTGTGAGCCACAGCAGCATTTGCTAGTTCTTGTAGCGGAAAAATCCCGTATACACGTTTCCAAGCCACCAGTAGACACTCGATGTGAGATGCATGCCACGTAGTGTCGATACGTGCACGCTTTACGTTGCAGTTGCATAATATTGCACCAGGTGGCACATCATTTAACAGTTGCACTGGCAGCGGTACAAGACAGAGAGAGAAGTCGTGAGAATGAAAAAACAGATTAAGGAGAAGTATAAAAGAAAATCCAAGAATGAAAAACATGAAGGCGTGCCTGATTAAATCAAGAAGGCTACGTGACTGTTCGTCACCGCCCCTTTTCAATAGGGATGCCAATAAATCATAATCACCATTATTATCAACATCATTTGCACCACATCATGCCACTTCTCATGCTATGTGACGCGCGGCGTAGCGTCGGTACGTGCACGCTTCGCATTGCAGTTGCATAATATTACAACTGGTGGCACGCCATGTAGCTGTTTATAGTTAGTGATACAAGGTAGATAGAGAAAGCTTGAGGTAGAAAAAGAATATTAAGGACACGCATACGAAATTGCTAGCACGAAAACATGCCCAGTATACCTTGTTAAGTGAAGCTGGCTAGGTGACTATTTGGGGATGACCATAAGGTAACAAAGTTGACAAAGGGGATGACAATAAATCATCATCACCATCATTAACGTCTTATCGTTCTACTTTTCACGCGCTGTTACATGCGTGCATTGCATTTCCATTGCAGTTGATTAATATTGCACCAGGTGTTGCGCCATGCAGCAGTTGCACATGTAGTGGTACAAGGGAGACAGAGAAATCTTGAGGAAGAAAATCATGAGCCATTCCAATCTGTGAAGGTGGAGGACCAGCGAAGCTGTTTAGCATACGACACAGAGGTGACACAGAATTTCTAACAAAGGTACGAGCACGCTTGTCTTGATCATTGGTCATCGTGACGATAGCCACGCACACACATTCTCGCATACCTGTATTATTACTATATTAATTACATCATATTCGCGTATAGTGCGGACTACCGAGGAGAAGCGTGCCTACAAATAGCGACGGCAAGAACAGAGACGAAAATGAAATCGTCGCCGGCGGGCGACAAACATCACCGATGAAAATCGTGCACGAAACGGCAAACCGATGTGGGGCGTCGCTGTTCGTAGGCGCGTTGCTCCTGGGGAGAAGGGACTGTACACGGCATCCCCATTACGACGACAGCAGACAAGTGAAAGTCAAAATAGAGAACGGCAAGTTGTCGTTCTGGTTTCTTTTGTTTCTTTATGTACATTCGCGTGGACGACATGATCGTCGCCCCAAGGAGCCGGAGGAAACTAGACACGCGTGACGTTTCGAAGGCACTGCCACCGCGGGTAAGCGGAAGGAAAGAAAACTAGAAACGCAAGCGCTTCGAACGCCGACAAAGAGAGGGTGGTGCGAAAATAGACATGGCCGACGCGGGTCGGCATTTTGGGCTAAGATCTGATCGTAATATCCGTTCTTACCCTTCTACGTGGGACAACGGTAGATCAAGGGCGCGTTATAGGTCCCGGAACCCACAACCCGGAGTCCACAGGGGTATGTGCCATTGCGCTTGGACCCTTCCTGCAGTATGACGAGGATCGCCGCACATTGTTGTTGACGCAGAACAAAAATGCACGGTACCCTAGCCCGAAACAGCTTTGCTGTATAAAGAAGATTAAGGAGATGTAGGAAAATCTTAGAATGAGAAAGATGAATCGCATACCTGAATAAATCAAGCAGGAGAGGTACCTGTTTATCACCGCCGCTTTTCCATCATCAGCTTCATCATTAGCATCCTATCGTGCCACTTGTCACGTGATTTGAGATGTGCGCCGCGCAGCGTCGATAGGTGCATACTTTCCATTGTAGTTGCATATCATTACACAAGGCAGCTCGCCGTGTGGCAGTTCACAGGTAGCGGCACAAGGTAGATAGAGAAGGTCTGAGGAAGAAAAAGATTGAGGAGATGTATTCAAAAATGCTGGAATGAAAAACGTATAACATACCTGAATAAACCAAGCAGGCTAAGTGACATTTTGTCACCGCCCCGTCACAAAGGGGATGCCAATAAATCAACATCACCACCAGCATCATTAGCGTCATATCGTGCCACTGGTCACAACTTGACCAGCGCGCCGCGGAGCGTCGATACGAGCAAAATTTGGATTGCATTTGCCACTTGCACGTAGCTGGACTTAGTCAACTCAAGTAGGCTAGGTGACGATTTGTCACCGCCTCGTTTTTCTGTCACGTAAAAAGAAATCATAAATTGAAGATCTGAAACGACGTCTACTGTTGCTGAACGCCTCTGCTATGTTGCCCAAAGAGACACAGCGAGAGCGCATATTGTCACAGCTTGAAACCCAGCGTCAGCGCCGAGCAGCGAGGCATCGCAGTATGCTATCACGCACCGTAATAGTATAGTCACCTGGGACGAATTCTGCATTATCTTGTTTCTTTGCCTTCCCCTTTTCAATAGTGCTGATGCAAAATATTTGTACGACCTAAATAAAATGCATTTATTACACGAGGTAGATTTTGGCTTCCTCTTACAAACGCAACAAACATTACCAAATCGCTTGAGTGGGTGCCATGTGAAACGGTTCCTTCATTCTCCTGCATTTGCTTAAATGGTAGGTCTAGAGTTTAAGATTTCTCATAGGCTTTCTATACTTTGAATATAAGATAACTGGCTCCCGGGCTATATACAGTTGCTGTTGCTAGCGATTTCAACTATATAAGATGATCGTGGAACTTTGAAAGACGCCCACACGCATGCCTACATAGAGCGCGGAGCAACTCACTTCTATTTCCCTTAGAAATGAATACCCACGTAAGTTATCTAACCATAAGATGAAGCAGACTACGGTAAATGCGAGCCTCATACGAACCGGAGAAAGGAAAGTCTGCCTGATGAAATGCAGAGGATTCTGCCATGCTTTATGTAGGCCCATCCATGCCGCTCTGCGGACTGAAAGGAATAAGGTACAGAAAGACCCTAGGAGCAGGACGCAGGGAAAAGAAGGGAAAAGAATAGCTGTTAAGATAACTGCAACGTGTTAGATATCATAGAACGCATTTTGTTGGAGGGGAATCGGGGCGGGGTGAGGGGCGGCGGGGTCAAGCCCTGCTTGCAGATCCTGTTCTTATACGATGCTGTAAAGCTTACTCTCGATGAAAGCGCCTCGTTGCGTCAGGCGCATATGGCAGAATCCAAAGCAACAGAAAGGGCACCAGATTTTGGGAATTTATTGCTTTTCGGTACTTTGAACTAAGGGGAATGTGAGAGGCCCGCGTATAGAAGAGCATTGTCTTCGTAGTTTGTAGTAAACGCAACGTGAGACTGCAAGGTTACTCAAGAAGGGACGTAGCGAGTCTCTGCCATCTACTTCGAATCGCAGAATGAGATAGGAAATACCCAACATTTTCTCTGGTCCTACACTCTTAAAGCCCTACACTCTTAAAAGAATGGGCACCCTTTGGTGCTTATTTTGTCCCACAACAATAGTCGTCGTCTGCCTTGCTTGCGTTTCTCTTCTTGAAAACTCCGTTCTCGCTACTTTCCTGTCGACAATACCGTGTCATGCTGATGACGCGCAAGCCGTTCGTGACTTGGAAGTACTGAGCTCGCAGCGTTAAAGGAAGGGAATGTGGGCAAGACAGACGATGATTACTGTTGTAGGATAAGATAAGCCCCAAAGGGTGTAAACCTTTATTTTAAGAGTTAATAAAGGGAAAGTGACACATACACCCAATAGTAGCTATTGCTACTAAGTGAACGCATTCGGCTTTCTCGAAAGAAAAGCCTCGCAGTTGAAGAAACATTCGTCCTGTTCGGGGACTGGAACCCCGGACCACCGCCTTACCCGGGCAGCCTTTCTACCAACTCAGCCAGCCATGCGGCTAGCAGATGGCACGGCGAAGTCGAATCTTTCAGCAACTCGAAATGAAAGCAAGAGTTTTACGTAATAGTTCTGCGGAAACCCGCAAGGTGGAGAGAAGTAATTATTAAAGGGAAAATAAGATATCCACCCAGTCGTAGCAATTGTTACAAAGGAATCCCATACGGGTTCCTCTAAAGAAAAGCCTCGCAGTTGAAGAAAAAAATTCGTCCTGGTAGCACTTTATAGCAATTGCTACATTTGGGTGGATGTCATATTTTCCCTTTATTAATTTCTTCTCTCCACGTTGAGGGTTTCCTCAGAATTATTGCGCCAAACTTCTTTTAATAGTGTAAGACTATTTTCCAGAGAACGTAGTGAAGAAAGGCCTTCTAAATGGGTGGCTACAATACCTTCTCTTTCCAAAAGAGCTAGTCATTGCCCATAAGGAACCTTTACGTCTTCCTACACTTTTAAGAGACTGGTTTGCGGGGCGTCTTGTAAGTATGCCCGCAGGGTCACTGAAGACACAAACAAACGCGTGCGCGCGCACGCACGCACACACACACACACACACACACACACACGCACACACGCACGCACGAGTGCTCTCATTAGCGCTCACGGGAAAGGTACACAAGAAGACCGATGAAACATGTGGCCCAACTATTTTCTTTATTTTTTCTTTAACCGGCCGTGGTTGCTCAGTGGCTGTGGTGTTGGGCTGCAGAGCACAAGGTCGAGGGATCGAATCCCGGCCACGGCGGCCGCATTTCCATGCGGGCGAAATGCGAAAACATCAGTGTACTTAGGTGAAGGTGCACGTTAATGAACCCCAGGTGGTCAAAATTTCCGAAGTGCACTACGGCGTGCCTCATAATAAGAGAGTGATTTTGGCGCGTAAAACCCCATAATTTCATTTTTGATATTTTTTGTACCTTCCGTCCCTGTTCTTCACAGCGATACAACGTAACAGAAATGTTCTTGCTTTTTTATTTTCTACGGCCTACACTAAAGAAGCACGCCCGTCCGACATTAGCTTGCACGAGAAGAGTCGCATAGCCATGAGTGGTATTTATTTTCAGTGTACAACTAAGGGACACCGCTCTAAAGACTGCCATCGTTAGGTGACTTGTTCCCAGTGCGAAGGAAAGCATGCAACCATTGTATGCAAACCATGCTATATCCCGAAGCAGCTTTTTAACAAAACAAGAAGCTCCAGCTTACATTCTGCCCTGTACTATGTAGTCGTCATCGTACACCTTACAATACGAGTTTCTACTCAAGACATTCATTGCGTGGTTGCTAGCGGACGTTGAGATATGTTTGATTACAGGTGTATCAGACAACGGCAGCCAGATAACCACCATTAGAGAAGAAATCTATAAAAACTGAGCCTACCAAAATTGCGCTCCGTTGAAGGTGACATCAAGGCATTTTAGGGTTTGAGTGGCCCACCAATAAGACGCTTAGGCTACACTGATGAGTCGATTTGACTATTACAGGCATGAAAATGAACCTATAGAAGTTGCCTTCGTCGGCGTACCGCTGACCGAACCTCCATTTGCGCACAAGTTTGTGCAGAAAACTGCTATACGAAAAGAAGTTTATTACAGACATTGTAGCGCTTCCTGGATTATAGGCAGAAGTCGCCGTAAACCTGCTTATTGGAACGGACCAGATATAGCAGTTCTTGCTGAACAAAACTTTCTCAAAACTGGACACCTTAGGCCTGGTTGTGATCAACACGATGCTTGGATGTACCTTTCAAGGACCTACACACCATATGAAGGGCGGATTTTTACGCAGGCTGCGGCTCCCATCGGCGTGCTTCGCACTAGTCGTGTTGACACAGACCTGTTTCGCATGCTGCAAAGATTCTGTGATCTCGATATCATTGGTATCTGTGAACCACTGACAAACGATGACTACGAGAACGAGGGGATCCAGTTATTCACTGAAGACATCAAGTGCAAAAACAGACGGTATAAAGTAGCATTTCCTTGGAATTCCCCCAGCTCGTTTCTAGCAGACAACCGAGCGGTCGCTGTACGATGACTGCATAATCGAGTGCGGCGCATTTGTGCAGATCCCGAGGTGATGCAACATTACAACAAGTCGGCCAGACAGTACGAAGCTGACAAAATACGAAGAAAGCCCTTATCTGGAGTGATCCTCCAGATAACTACTGCTACATGCCACATCATGTCGTAATTCGAGATTATTCCACGACAACATGTCTGAGAGTAGTATTTGACGCCTCATCACACACGCAAGTTGTAGCGTCGTTGAATGACCACCTAGAGAAAGAGCTGAATATAACCAATGACCTAATGAAAATGCTAGCAAACTTTAGGCTACCCGTGGTTGGACTTACCGCAGACGATCAAAAGGCGTTCCGACCGATGTGCACTCACGAGGAACACCGAGACGCTTTATGTTATTTTGTGATCTGAATGCCCAACCCATTCCAGACGAACCTCGAGCCCAAGATAAAAGGGTAAATAAAGACTCGTGTTCCTTTTCGCACGACAACAAGCCCATTTGCTTGGATTGCGAGTTTATAGCATCTGTAAACAAAATTACATTATCACTTCAAGCGTGTTGACCCTGCTTTGCAATCTACTGCGAAACAACTGTCGGAGAATTTCTACGTCGGCGATCTTGTCTTTGGAGTTTCTTCATCAGAGGAAGCGTTTCGCATATTTGAAGAAGCAAACCCTATACGTAGCAGAGCGGAAATGAAGTTTCAGAAAGGGTCAACAAAGGGCGAAGAACTTCACCAAGGCATTCTGCAAGGCTTGGAGCCACTTTTCGAGCAGGTTAAACTAATGTCCATAGTTTGTTGTGGGCCACTCATACTGATAGACGTAACCTCAACATTGAGTCTGTGTATCAGTAGTAGGAGAAAACATTTATTGTGAGCGTGAGCTCTTCGGCTCGCCTGGAGTATATGGCAGCCATCTGGGTCGCCTCCTCCTATAGCTGGAGAGCAAGGCTTCCCATCCCTTTCGCGTTGTGATTTCGCTAATGTTTTCTTGAAGCACCTCGGCGCATTCCTACGGGATGTGGTCCCGCGTGGGCTCGGCCCCGCACCACGGGCACTCATGTGGATAGCCCTATTCATTTACTTTGTGTGTGAGACGCAGGTGTGCCCACGTTTTAGTTTGCAACCTCCTTCTGTTGACTTGTACCGCTTTGAGTCCGTGCTAAAGTTTCTTGAACATAAGGAAGCCATCAAGCAATTTATGCTTGAGGCAAGAACAGGGCTTTTTGACCTTTCGTGCAGTTCTTCCCTTGCGAGGGAATACCGAAACCAGCCGCTCTGGAAATACGAAACTACAATGGGAAAAAACCCATGCGTGGAACGTGTAGGAGGCTTGGTGCGAAGACTATTAAGGGCCTCAAAAGTTTCAACTGCCCAGGAGTAAGGTGACAGATAAAGTAACAGTCTGCGAGTTAACAACTTCAATTCTTTGCTGAAGCCAGCATGATTACTTGCGGCATAGCGGCGTACCTCAAGGTCCAAGAAGAAGGCGGCAATACTAGCACTCAGCTAATGATTTCAAAGTACATAGTTGCCCCTTTAAAAGGCTCTCCCTACCACGCTTGGAACGGGTCGCCGTCATTTTGGCTGCTAGAGTGCTTAAGTTGTTGCGGGATGCTGCTGCATCCACGGACTGAAAAATGAAGTAGCGCATGAGGACAACAATTTAGTATTACATTTTGCTTGTTTCGAAGCTTCGCAGCCAAGTGAAAACAGTTTGTTACTAACAAACACGTGGAAATCAAAGCAACAAATGATCCATTTCACTTGAATCATTGTCCGGTAAATCAAAACCCAGCACCTCTGTTGACTCGCGGACTTCCACTCAAAGACGTTCTAGATAATTGACTGTGGTAGAAAAGACCTGAACGGCTGTCACGCGCGTCGGATTGCTGGTCTACAATGAACATCACCACAGTATTTGCACTGGCAGATTAACAAGTAATTTGTGAGTTCACGACAGGGGTGCCGGATCTGATAAATGTGTCAAAAAAAATTCTCATTTTTGGCCCAGAGAAGTTTGGCTCACAGATAAAGACGGTAACAGTCACTGCGTCAATCAAACGCTTCGTGGTCAACTGCCGCTTTTCAATCTGTCCTCGAAAAAGAGCACTGTCCACTTCAGAGCCTTAAGAAACCGAGAATATCTTGTTTAGGCGAGCACAGGCATGCGTGTACGGAAAAAGCCCAACTCATAGCAAGAGACAATCTTGAGAATAACTCGCCAATAAAGGATTTACGCCTATTTATCGATGAGAAAGTTATCATCAGAATGTGAACTCGCATTGAGGACGCTGATGTTATGCGCACTGTGAAAACGCCGTTGCTTCTGCTGAACAATCATCCGGCAACACATCCCCCGTTACGGACTGTCACCAAGTGGTGCGGCACTGTGCTGTGCTGTGCATTGGAGAAACGGTCCTTAGACATACAGCAACTAATAACTTTGCTAGCTGAAGCCGAAGTTGTGGGAAACTGCAAGTCTATACCTTTTCGTTTACTTCATTCCCAATCAGGCACACAATTTTAGTCCAATTTCATTTCTTGTCGAGTTTCGTTCGCTATCCACACAAGAAAGGTTTAGTGTAGAGCACAGGAAAGAGACTGAGTCACTCAATTTACGGGTCCACAAGCAAAGGGTAATGAAACGTTTATTATAGCGATGGTTACATTGATATTTACTGCTATTTCGCTGCGTTAGAGAAATGTGCAAAACATCCACGCAAGTGGACAATGTGGTGTAGTAATTATTCAGGAAGACCACTTTCCTATATTATTTAGAAAAACTGGTGTAATCAACCGGCTTTTCTAGGGTAAAGATGGCGTTGTTTGCGCGTGTAAACTAAGACTGCCGAAAGGTTTTAAAATAATGGAATGGATAGAAGAGCCTACGATGGAGTGGTGAGAGGAAATGCTGTCCAACGTAGACCTGCAAATTCAGCAGGCGCGGATCGAACGGGTTAAGTTGCTGGAAAATCAAACGGACTCCTGAGATAGGAAGACCAACCACCAATTTCCAATAATACTAGAGATTGTTTCCATCATGATCATCATGTACAACCTGTTCAGCGCTTGTACCCTCCAGAACTTCCAGGCCACGGAGTCTTATAAAATGTGCACTGGTTGAAGACGACAAGAAGTCGGCATGACAGGAGACTCGCATGGTTTCTGGCATCTGGTTTTGGGGCAAAAACCACCTGGAACTTTCTGCAAGATGGACGCGACTGATCGGTGTTTCAAAGAATAAACGAACTTTCCGCTGCAAGCTTACGGCGAAGATTCATTGATTACACGGAGGTCTCGAATCACCGTGGCTTTAAATACAAAGTGAGACCTCTTTCCTTGATCAGTCAATAAAGGACCACCATGTATACAGGCCGCATAAAGAATTTATTTTGACCTTCTTCAAAGAATGATGATGTCTTCAATATAACCTACACTATACTAACATATGTATTTGACTTGTTGCTGGCTACACCCATATGGTCTTAAATGCATATCGTTCAAAAAATTGCGCAGATCAGCTTTGCAAGTTTTGCGCAATAAATCCGCCATATCTGTTTCTCAAGCAACAAAAACCTGTAAATGGCTGAACCACGTGCGTTGAATGTATAGCACCGAAAATAAATAAATAGTGGTCCATGCCGCTTTATGTGTTGTGAAGAGCTGCCAACAATTAGTTTCATTTCAAAGTACCGCTACATTAAACTTGCGACGAACGGCCTAATTTCGGTAAACTGTTCCAAGACCAAACGGCGACGGCAGAATCTCTACTGCAGTGTTAGCTCAGTCGTGACGCTACTGCCGAACGTTTCTCTGAACACAATGGGAAATTCAACATTTTACTGTGAAGTCCTAGTCGCGATCAAACAATTTACCTTGATTTTAGTAGTTTGTAGCCAGAGTTTTTTTACATGTTGGTTGCATCCCAGAAAGTATGGCTCTGGAGTCGTATTTGAAATGTTCTATTGTGCGTTTTCGTCTTTGCCATTATTATCCACATGGGTTACCGCTGCACAGTGTATTCAACCATGAATGATAAACCCGCAACGTGCTGAACGCTGCTCCATCGGCGGGGCTGCAGCACCGCTTTTGAAAAATACGTTGCTGCCTCAGAAGCAATCCTTTAAATAAATTTTGACGAACGAATGCGTCCGAAAAGGGATATTTTATAGGCCCGTCGTGAGCAACCTAACAGAAAACGAGAGCTAAGAAACGGAAACCCTGCAGAAGACGCCCTGGCGCCACCCGAACTGCAGCAGGCAGGGGCGTGTCCACACCCTGACTGCACGCGAGGAGCGCTCATATAGCGCTTGGTATATGCGGTGCTCTGGGCTATGTTGGCTATATCCATGGGCACAGCAGACGACGTTGGTTTATTAAAAGGGTCATCAAGTATTGGATTACTTATGCACATTAAAAGATAAAAAAATGAACTTGGTAGTAAGCGCGCGCGCGCGCGCGCGCTCGTGTGTTTGTGTGTGTGTGTGTGTGTGTGTGTGCGTGTGCGTGTGTGTGTGTGTGTGTGTGTGTGTGTGTGTGCGTGCGTGCGTGTGTGTGTGTGTGTGTGTGTGCGTGTGTGTGTGTGTGTGTGTGTGTGTGTGTGTGTGTGTGTGTGTGTGTGTGTGTGTGTGTGTGTGTGTGTGTGTGTGTGTGTGTGTGTGTGTGTGTGTGTGTGTGTGTGTGCGCGGGAGAGAGGGAGGGGAGCTCTTAATGAATCCTGGAGAGGTGTGCCGAGCGCCAAGCATATATAGCGTGCTACTCTCAGAAAGGTACGGTGCAAACTAACATTAAATGCTATATGCGCTGTGCCCACACAAAAACACAACATGCGTAAAACACACCACAACAAGCAACATACAAACTAATTGAAATATGTCATTCAAACGAGTGGCTTCAGAAAGGTCAAATGCGCCTTCGTTGTGCGATACTAAGAGATAGCGTTAATCCACGGGCCAGGTGCGTGTCGTGGCTCAAGCTATGACTGTCTTTTTTATGTATATTCGTTGCGATTATTAGGTTTGTTTTTTATAACAGGAGTAGGAATGATGGCATGCGTGACTACTCTATATGAAACGGCATGCGTACTGCCTTTTTGTTGCCTTCTTTTCATCTGCTCCTCGGCTCAGTTCATTGATCGGTTACACAAGGCCATCTACGGCAATGCCAGTGCGTCAACGCGGAAATTGTGAATATTAAAGATTCGTTGTGCACCGATTAGAGGTGGAATGGCGAATCTCCTCCCTCACGTCCGTGACTTCCGAAGAACCACCCCGTTCACATATTTATACAGTCTGAGCTGCGCTTAGTGTATCATATAGACTAATGCTGTAAGGCAACAATATGTACATCTTATACACTTTATAAGACACTACCTGCAATCAAATATACCGGCGGTTAAGGTTAAACTGCTTCATTGGGTAATTTATATATTGTCTGTCGCTTAAATATTTGGCTCGAATGGCAGAACCGTCTGAGTGTGACGACAGTTTTGAAGGGTGCTTCTAAGGTGTTAGTTGCAACCGCAGTCGGCCGCTTTGCCGACCGATTGACTCATTGACTGGAGTCAAACCTAAGATCTACTGTTCAGTATCTTAACACCGAAACTACCGCGTTCCAGGGCGATGTACGACCTCTACTATGAAGACTTGCCCACTGCAGGGTGCCATGTCAAGTCAGCAGACTAAAGCTGAATTTTTCTGGCACAAACAGTGACGCAAGGACAATGAGCTAAGAAGCAAGGGTTTTCAGACTCAATTTCTTCCTCGTCCCAGGCACCGTTGACACTGCGGGAAACGTGACAGCTGACGTCGCTACGCGCGAAGCACTCCCAATTCACCCGGTAATCTCGCCTTATCCGCAAAACTAAGTTCGCCAAACGTTTACGGCTTTCTAAAGACATCTATGTGCCATTTCCAATCGCTTACGGTTTCCCGACAAGTGATTTACGTGGTTACGCAGCTTTGCCGAGAAGTCATCCAGCTTCGCGGGATTAGAACTGCGGCTGCGTAGAGAAGCGTGACAGCTTGACTGCAAAGAGTGGGTCTGCGCTCTCCGCGCTTTACTCCTCGAGCGACGAGGCGGCAGAGGTGGAATGCTCCATAGGTTATCGTTGAGCGACGTATAGCTCATATGTGACTTCGATTCGGGCCTCATCAATAACAATGAAAAAAACTCCTCTGACAGCGGAATCGAAGATGAGAGCCAAGCACAAGGGCTCGATGCTCGAATCCATAGGCCCCAGAGGCTTTCCTATATTTCTGAAGCAAGACGACTAAGTGCTCCTTTTGTAAAATATATCCCAAATATTCTTCCTGATTTCTCTTTTATAAGAGGAGCTAGATTTAAAGTATTTCTAATTTGTAATGAATCCTCCCTATATTCCGCTGATGATGTTCGACATCTAAAATTTCCGTGGAGCACGAGCAAATCCCTTTCAAGGCAATGCGAGGTGAGGTTATTCTTGTTCCGTTGTATAGTTCCCCACCTAAATTTTTACCTTCATGGATCCGGTTTACCCGTTACTAATCTATGCTCTCTTTGTAACAAACCAGGTACTATTGACCATTTCTTTCTTTCTTGCCGCTGCTTGTCCTCCCTCCGCAAAATCTTTCTCATATTTCCGACTGGTAGTCTAGGTTTAGTACTTACAACACGAAACATTTTCTCCTTTTGTGCCAGTCAATTAGGCACAAGCCGCAGGTCCATGATTACTGCTCTCTACAAGTTCACTGACGCGTCCGGAAGATTATGTTGCTAGGGTACCGGCCACGGTGCACTTTATTCACTCTTTATAATTTACGAATAGACCCTCTCATACTTTGTGTTATCCTTTAATTGCCTAATGCTTCGTTTTAAATGTCCGCCCTTTATGCCTATTGGTATTTTGTTTAGTGCACATTTTAATCACTCCAGTGTGGCCAATCCCCCTCGTGGGTACAAGCCATGTTGTCAGGCAACGAGAACAACATGCTGACCAACTCTCTGCTTTTCTGGACTTTTCACTGTTGTTGCGGGGTCTGCTGCTCCACATCTCGCGGTGATGAATGTGCAACCTCCCGAGGCCCGTTCAATTCCTGGGGCGCTATAACGTAAAACAATTCCAAACTTTTCTATTCCTGTTTTGCAATCATCCCTCCGCGATTGGTCAAAAACTTTTTTGGACCACCCCCACTTCACCTGTCTGTCACGTGACGTCACGAAAACCGCGACAGCTCCCCATCTGATATGACGTGTACACACTGATTATGCATCATTTGACCGAACAAAAAAAATGGTTATTTCTGATTCGACACAATTTCGCCATTAGCCATCGGCTATAGGTCAAAAGTTTTCAGGCTGCACCCACTTCACCTGCCTGTCACAGACGTCATAAAACCGCAAAAACTCACCGCGTCAAAGTGACGTGCACGCGTTAAAGATGCATTAATATGCCGAACAAAAGTGAATTTTCTTCTGAATAACCGCATAATGCCCCATTTCGGAAGGAATAAGAGATGGCTGCCGCCGATCACTCAGGCACTGGCTACTCGCACCTGCCGGAGAGCATGGGTTTATTTGCGTATAATAAACGTTTTTGCGTGATCGTGTAACGTTTTCGAGCATTTTGAGCACGTTTACGACTTCCTTCTGCCGATTCTTCTTTGCTGAGGATCCGTTTTACCGTCATTCATAAGCTTCCGTTGCATGCCCTCCGCGATGCTCGGCCAGCCACCACAAGCTAAGCAAGGGAAAGCGGACTAATCGCAAACGCGGGCACCACCCTCTTAATTTGGTTATCTATTTTCAGTACAGTGCCTCCGCCCCATCGAACCCCTCTCCAGTTGAGCGTGCTCTTTACCTCTTGTCAGCCAATTAGATAAGACAAGCCGCTGAGTGTAAGCAATGTTATTCGTTTTTCAAGCAAACAAAAGTGACCTTCTGTGAACCAGGAGATCGTTTGATTGGTCTGTTCCGACAAACATGCGGGTCGCGGCCCGAAGCTTGCGTCGGCGGTTACGCAAATTGGACGTCTCGAGATTGGAATAAAAACATATTGGAATAGTTTTACGTTATAGGGCCCCTGTTCACCAAAGGGAATTGCTTCGAGGAAGCGAGCAAATACATCTAGTGCCAACGAGGACACTGAGCTGTGCTGTGTATCAGCTGAGGAGTCACCAGGCGATGGTTTACAAGCTGTCTTGCGCGACAAAGTCACGTTAAGGATCGTCAGCAGATCTTCGGTGTCAAGTAGAACAGCCGCAGCAGTTGCCCTTTTAATTCGATGGGCTTGCCGCGAGACATATGTACCAAAAATTGTAGGAGGCGTCAAGTAAATTTCTGCAGCCTTGTTTTATGCAGGTACTGCAGCAATGAATTCACGCATTTGTTGTCCGTTCTCGCACGGGTAAAGTCATCTGATACATTCTACTTTAGGTTGGCTTCCCGAACTATCTTGCACGTAATGTACTTAGTGCCAGGGCACAGCCACAAGAGATGACTGTTCGCAGTCGACACAGGTGCCGAGCCTTTAGGACACGTTGCAGGTTTGTAACTTGCAGATCCCCAGGCTCAGGCGACGCCAGGTGTCAGGGCCACCCCAGCCCGAAACCTCCGAACACAAATTTCCACCAGCCTGGAAAGTTCGCGGGAAGGAAGCATATACGCGCACGTGTGTCCCATCGGGGAATGCACTTCTGCGCTTGTAGGAGAACTAGGAGGTCCTAAAGAAGTGGGGCTGGTGGATTGTTAAGGGAGTACTAACACAAAATTTCCAAGTCGCGTTAACGTGTGAGATCGACTTATGTGGGCACGCACACATCGCCTGCAAAATATGAACGGCGACTATAGCTTAGAATATATTTAATATCAATTTTAAAGTACGTGGGCGCAGCCAACAGCAAAACGCAGCACCTCGCGACATCGACATCAAGGAAGGATTGTAAACAAGCGAGAAAACGCTACGTCACGAGTTCGCGCTGCCGTCAGGCCGGCCCTGCGAGCAAGTTTCTCGCCGCTCCTATTGTCCCAGTGCTTTTTTTTTTCCGCTGCTGACTGCAGCAGAAAAATCAGCTGAAGTTTGTTTCCGACACGAAATAACTCAGAGTTAAGAGACCTGGAAAGGGTGCATGATATAAAACGTTGCGCGAAATAGTAAATCGTTGGCGTGATTTCGACTCGCAAGAGGTCAGCGCAGCCGCCGCTGCAATCGTATCTGGGAAGCGGCTCCCCTGGCTAACGTGTTTTCTCATCGCTACCAACGGTACAGGGAAAGCTGATTGTATTGTCACTTATGAGCAACATACATGTGCAGACGTTGATTGCGTTGACGAATATAGGTGCTTTATTACGAGCTGCGGACGGATCGCAGGAGCCGTCGGCCTCGGATCCGACGGCCAGCGAGCTAGGCCTATACCGTTTTCCAGCGATCACCAGCTCGCCTGGCTTGCTCGTTCGTATACCGTCGTCGTCGATAAGCGGCAGAAGTGATCCGAGTTCGCGCGCACGGCTGGACGCTTAGAATGGGCCCCGCTGAAGAGCAGCCAGATTTGCTCGTTTCATTTCGAGAGTGCCTGGTATGAACAAAACCCGTCGAGCTTAGAGCAGTCCGATGATCTTCCACCAAGACTACGTATTCCCAAACCTGATGCTGTGCCGACTTTTACCTCGCGTTGTGTCCTGCTCCGGAATATCCTTCATTGCCAAGGCGCCCTCGACGAATGGTTCGTACTACTTGTAGCGGTGCGTACGCATATTGATAGCTGTCGCTGGTTGCACTTTCGGAGTCGTTGCTTTGTAGTGGATCCAATCAAAAGTGGTTGGCTACGTCTAATACGGCGGCGACTCCCGCCTGCAGGAAGCAGGTGCCACTGGAGGTCGAAAACGAGGAAGATAATGGCGAGGACAACGCAAAGCACGTACAGGCGTAGCAGACGAACTAGCAACACGAAGCTCACGCGCTGGCGCGCGCACGTCCCAGTTTTGTGCGATCACGTGCCCAGCTGTGTTTACATTCTTTCTTTGGCTTCTCTCGTTGCTCTCTGAAACCGAAACTTCGATTGATCGCTGCAAACAAGTCTCCAAATAATTACCTGTCGCGTTCTTAAGCAAATGATGTTTCTTGCCCGATTACTGGGTCATTAGCTACTTATTGCAGCAGAACAAACAAGATCGAACATTTTTGTGTCAGTGCTCCTTTACATACGGTGAGTGGGGTATTCGGTCAGCCACGTTCTTGAGCGGACTCAATAACCTGGCTAAAGTGCTGCGATAGTTCTCTTGTCCTCTCGGTTTATCACTTCAAGTCTTGCCCACCCCCTGTCAAATTGCTCCGCGTAGACAATGCGTGGTTGGGGAACTGAGCGAACGAGGCGGCGACAAACCTTAGTATGTGGCCCTCTGTACTTTGGTGCAATCCTGCGCACTAAGTGGAGAGTTGTTGCCGATGTTCGGTGGACCTTTCATAGCCATGAAGCACGGGATGAAGAATGGTGGATTTCTAGTCCAAGCACCCGCACTTCCTCTGTCTCCGGTATAATTAATTGCTGGGCCAATCTTCAGTTGAAAGTTAGCCGAAGGTGCTACTATCCTGCCAAATTTATTGACCTGTGTATTGCAGGACGTTACATCCGACACTCCAAGGTCGTCATCTGCGAGCCGAGCTTACTGAACTCAATCAGGCTGTGAATCATTAATATCGACAACTATTGGGGAAAACAGCTAGATTTTTGTACTTATTCACAATGACCTCACTTGCATTCTTCAGCCTGTGCCACTTCATGACGATAACCAACACATATGTTTAGCAGCAACGAAAAAGAGACTTACCGTCAGTGTTGTGGGTGCATACCTATCTCCGTCAAGTCCCTTTGATTACGAAAGAATACGAGACACGCCCTCATCACCATCTGATCCGCGGATTATCATGAGGGACTTCAACGATTATCATACACTAGTAGATAACTTGTCGACTGGCTCGATAAATTCTTGTCAGGGTAATAATGTCATGCCGTGCAGGCATGCATGTCATGGTATCAATGGCAATCGTGTAATCGCTTGACATTGACATCCCATGACATGCATTCATGGAATTCATACCAATTATGTAATGACAACTACGTCATGCCACGTCATAAATGTCACGCAGGCATATCATGACACGCATGTCTAGAATATGTCCAGTTAAAGGAATGCATGTCATGTCACCCAATCCACTGGTGTCATGACATGATTGTTATTCATGCCAGGACCATTTTGTAAGATGTTATGTATCAGTATATCCATGACATGAATGAAATGACATGACATGCATCACATGAGTTGAATGGCTATACATACATGTCATGACGTGATGATCATGAATGAGATCAATAACATCAGTCGATGGCGTCGTGATCATTTTCTACCTGGATGCGAGCATGACATTACCAGAATGGCTGGGCATGACATGCATGTCTTCTCATGGAAGTCATGCAGTGACATACATGACATGTCATGCAAAGTAATGCTATTCAAGTCACGAAACGCATGTCATCCGTGTGATGACATTTAAGTGATATGTATGTCAAGTTATGCACGCATGTCATATCGCTCCTACCATTTATGCCCCGACACTCATGCCGTGGTAAATATTTACGATGGCGTTGGACGGACGGATGGATGGATGGATGGATGGATGGATGGATGGATGGATGGATGGATGGATGGATGGATGGATGGATGGATGGAGGGAGGGAGGGAGGGAGGGAGGGAGGGAGGGAGGGAGGGAGGGAGGGAGGGATAGCACGCATACTCTTCTCGTGCAAAATCCCAATAGCTTTTTGAGACCCGGGCCAAGTAGTACAAGTTTCTCGCATTCTTTCCTCGGGACAGCTAGCGCTTTGCGACTGCACCGGCCTTCGCGATCGGCGTTAAATTCGCCAGTCGTTTTCTCGTAGCAGCTAACGCTACGTAAAAGATGTATGACAATCTACAGCCTTCATGATGGGCACAGATAGAGCAGCCTTTAACGTTCCTTCGCCGAAGTATAGAGGCCGTCGTCGTTGTAGGATAGTTCACATGACATAGACAAAGGTACTACGGGCCACTGTGCAGCACTTTTCGCAGATGACATCACAATCCATGTTAATGTCGAGCATGTCCTATCCAGTACTTATCTACAGCCCAACAATCAGCATTTCGTAAGCTCCCGCCCGAACAACCGAAATACAAATCAAGCCGAAGCCGTCATACCGTCGGCGTCCCCGTCGGTCTCGTCTTCCGGCGTCGTGATGACACCATGCTCCCGTTGCACACAAACTTGCTTTCCTTACACAACCATGCTGGTCCACCCGCCGTGGTTGCTCAGTGGCTATGGTGTTGGGCTGCTGAGCACGAGGTCGCGGGATCGAATCCCGGCCATGGCGGCCGCATTTCGATGGGGGCGAAATGCGAAAACACTCGTGTACTTAGATTTAGGTGCACGTTAAAGAACCCCAGGTGGTCTAAATTTCCGGAGTCCTCCACTACGGCGTGCCTCATAATCAGAAAGTGGTTTTGGCACATAAAACCCCATAATTTTTTTAAACATGCTGGTCCACGTGGTAATGCTTTATGGAACATCAAATTATGCTGGATTGCCAGCTACCTGCAAATTGATTGATTTCCACAGTGCGTGGGATATCCAGAATTTTATTTTCTGGAGAGGGTGCGAGACTGTGTTATCTTCTCAGGCCATTCTTTCGTTGAACTCCGCTCCACATAAAACATGGCGTGCAAGGTATAGAAAGCTGAATTTCCTTTGTTTTCGTCTTCGTACAAACAGGGACGCTTCCACGTGTGTGTTCGACGACGGGGTAGCGTGCTTACACCAACGCATTGCCAGAAAGCCAATGGCCCACTTCGTTTGGAGGTGGGGAAAACGCGGGAACAATTCGCCGCTACCAAAAAAAGAAAGCGGTCTTCACATGTGTTGGCAACAACACCACGGGGAGCCATCACCTACGGAAAATGCAGCACGCGAAATCTACATCGCCGGTGCCCTCTGGGTTCTTCTCATCCCCGCGGTTGCCTACCCAGGGGGTGGTACCTTGTACGCGTTCGAAAAGCCGACGTTCTGTTTGGCCTCACGCGATTTGCCTATATTGATCTTGGTCGCGATATCGGCGGGGCCTGGACAATTGCGTGAAGCGAAATGGAACGTCGCCTATTCGAACGCGTACAAGATAGCGACGCACTGGGGACGGGGGAAATTTGACAGAAAGATGAGAGTAAGTAGACAAGAAGCGTTCGAAGCATGCCCGCACACATGCACAAGCGTCCATCGTTGAGTCCGTCATGTACAGGTGGTTGAATAAGTTTTTGGACCACAAGAAGGGCCGCCGGTCTTTTGCGGCCTTGTCCATCACAGACGGACGAAGGGTAGCGTGGAATACTGGTTTTGCTCAATTTCAAACTATTCCGCAAGGCTGTCGACTGTCTCTAACCAAGGGTTATCAAGAATGTTAATCAATAATTTTCGTAGCTATTATGAAATTAAATAATTGGTTGTCATCTAACAGACCACTGGCCAACTCTTCGATGCCTGCAGCGCCTTTGTTGGCGTCATCCTGATGCTATGATAATATAGGAAATTTCAGAGAAAATAGTAACTAAACCCCCAGGGCATCAAACGAAGTTGCATTGGACGAACGTGCACATGTCCGTATCGCAGGAATCACTGAAGCCACCCGCCGCGGTTGCTCAGTGGCTATGGTGTTGGGCTGCTGAGCACGAGGTCGCGGGATCGAATCCCTGCCCCAGCGGCCTCATTTCGATGGGGGCGAAATGCGAAATCTCCCGTGCACTTAGATTTAGGTGCGGTTAAAGGGCCTAAGGTGGTCCATATTTCTGGAGTCCTCTACTGCGGCGTGCCTCATAATGAGTTCGTGGTTTTGACATGTAAAACCCCATAATTTATTTTAACATTTAATCACTGAAGCCGACAGCCTGACTGGTGATGTATAAAATGCTACTCATTGGCACTAACTCAATTCAATAGGGCTGACGCTCAAATTGAAACACGTAAATCAATGCAGTCTATTACTCGAATAACTCTATTTGATCAACTTCATGGCCAGTATTTTGTATATAGCTGATCGGCCCCATGCACATTTTCACATCTCTGCTGGTGCTGGTCTGGTCCACCTACTGATGTTGGAGGTGACGTGCACAAGCAGCTTTGTGTATCGTATACATCGTTCATCTATGCCTTCCTAGTCGTGCGTGGGCCACTTCATGGAAAAACGTAGAACATGTTCTCATAAGCTGTCTTGACGTTTAGCAGCGAAGATGTGCGTTGGAGCAGAAATTTATTGCCCTGGTGATCGTTTTTTCATTATATAGAAAATTTCATTCGCCCATGCAGCTACGCGTCGTCAGATATCTGCTCTGAAAGCCTAACAACAATTTTTAATCATAGTTTAATGAAGTAGACGCGCCTCCTATTTTCGGTGATAGCTCGAAGACGAAGACGAAGACGACGACGAAGACGACGACGAAGACGACTTGCGCTGTGAAGATAGAGCTCGTGCTCTCCCGTCACAGCACAGGTCGCCGTATTTTGGTCGTATTGTGTTGCTTGATCGGCTTGAGAAATTGACTTGTCTAATCGCCGAATCTGCTGAACATGAAATTGATTTTTTTTAATTTTTCATTTTTCTTAAATATTTTCACCTTCATCAAATTAAAGAGTTCAGGCTTCGATATGTTAAACCATATAACCTAATTAATAAATTTTTGCTGCTGCTGCTGCTGCTGCTGCTGCTGCTGCTGCTCCTATGGTGGTAGTGGTGGCGGCGATGTTAGCCTAACAGTCAGTGCTGGCAAATGCTAGGCCCTGAATCTAGAAGACAGAGCTCTTTACCACTTCTTTCGGTGTATACTCAGCCGTTTCGAAGATAATAATTGTGGAGTTTAACGTGTCACTACTACGATTTAATTGTTAGGCATGTTGTAGTGTGGGACTCCGGATTAATTTGGACCACCTCCAATTCTTTAACATGCACCTACACCTAAATACACCCGTGTTTTCAGCACTTCGCTCGCATGGAAATGCGGCCTCATGTTTATCAACGCAACACCTTAGCCGCTAAGCCACTGCGGCGGGTGTTTCGAAGATAACAGGTGTTGCAGACCCGCACGAGGAAGATCTCTTCTCTGGATTCGTCTAATAACCTCGTTTAATAACCTCGTCAACGGGAAATGTGGCAAAGTTTACATAGGGCAAACCGGTTGCTGTGTGAATGATTAGACGCATGAGTATGATAATTTGGTAGCCACAGGCACGGGAGGTAATCTTCCGCTCATTGTAAGGAGTGCGGTGGCACTCCCATGTTAGAGAACGTATCAGTCGTGGGGAAGGCTAAGGCTCACAAAGAAAGAGCGCATGTTCAGCACGGATTTGGGGGTCGTCGTTTTCACAAGTAAACTTAAGTTGTTAGTCCAGCCACTTTTCTGTCGCATTGTCTGTCTGCCTCTCGAATTTTCCCCTTTTTCAAGTTTGCGGGCATTCTCCTAGCATAGTCTATTTTTGTGTATATGCTTGGCCCTAAAATACAAAGATGCCTTTATGCACACGGACATATATCCCGACGCTGCTAGTGTTAGCCGACTTCAGTTTCGGCCATGGCGGCGGATATGGAGCAGCCATTAAACACTACGCGTCAGGTAGTACCGGATCATAGGAGCATGTCCTTATCCATATTGAATTCATGGCTCTTCAAAATTAAATTACGCCTTTCAATGAAGGTACAATCGCAGTGCCCTATACTTTTCTTGGCTTTATCATCTTAGTACGGGTGCTAGTAAGAACCGAGCCTCTCTAGTTCACACAACATTTCTGACTCCTTAGCGCTTTCCTTGGTACTGAGTACCACTCTTTCACCAGAACTTATAACCTTATCAGCGGAAAACCCAACTTACACACGCAAGGCCACGACGAGGCTGGAACAAGAGGACTTCTCTTGAACTGAAATCAACAACTACACAACCTCCGTAAGTCCTTATGCGTGGAAAATACCCCGAGAACAACTCAAGAAGCGTAATTCCCTGTCATTGTTGAGGATTACGGACACCACGCCGCTCAAGCGCGTATATCCTTTCGTAATGATATATATATATATATATATATATATATATATAAAGAAAGAAAGAAAGAAAGAAAGAAAGAAAGGACTGCACAATATCCCTTTCCGCCTTTGTCTTTTCGGAACCAAAGGCTCTAGAGCATTAAACTGTCGGAGTGCATCCGCACTGTGTTTTCTGCCTCGGCAGGTGCGCACCATCTGTTGTCGAAACGGATGCTTTTTAGTTCTCTACCCCAATGCGACAGGGAACACTTTGCTGAGGCATGTCAGGCAGTGCGTGCACTGCGGTGTTTTAGTGTGTGACTTTCTGACAGATTGTGACTTCACTGTGTGACGCAGGATTGTACGGTGCACTGCATAACACTAGGAACGCCTTTGCGGGCTACGTGACAGTGCCCGCAGAAACAGTTTGTGTGTACGTGCGTGTGTGTGTAGTTTTTTTTAATCCTTCTCTCTCTCACCTACCGCATCCCCTCGCCCCTCCCCCAGTACAGGGTAGCCAACCGGAGATAATCTCTGGTTAACCTCCCTGTCTTTCCTTTGCCTTTCTCTCTCTCTCTCTCTCTCTCTCTTAGTGTGTCAGGGCTATGGGCCGCGGAAAGAAAAAGCCAGATAGGAAAATTCTGGAGCCTTTCTTCTATACCATTAGGAAGGCAAGCAGGTGCCTGAGCGTGATATCTCTAATCCTCAGTGACCGGAAATTAAGTTTCTTGAGTAGCCATAGTGAGCAAACAAGTCATACCGGGCAACTTGTTTCGGTAGATTAGGTTTCTTGAGTTGGTATTGCGATAGTTTTCGTGCATGCTTTGGAGTACTGCCTGAGGTTGAACAGGGTGCTATTCTTGATCTGCACGAAATTTTTAAAATGAGAAAAATATACGTTATGGTAACTACTATTACTATTACTTTACTTACTAATATTTCAGTGAGATTTAGTGCGATAGCAATTCGGAGATTCAACCAATATACGATCTTGTCTCGCACCAAATATTCGCTTTGAACGAATTTCAAGTTTGTTACTAAACACACTCGGAGACATTTATGCGAGAATTCCACGAAAATTTCATTCAGACAATTTTTTTTTTCCGCGGGGATCATTTTTACGTGACTACTCTTATTTATAGACTTTTATCAGAACTACTTTTACTTTTATCAGAACTACGGTCTGTCACACAAACTGTAGGAGTGACTGAAGTCGTTTTCCAATAGCTGACTACTACGTTCACCTGGAGAAGGCGAAAGCTGTGAAAGCTCTTTGGTTGCCCCTTTGATGCCAATGCCACCTCGCGGCCCACAGCGCTTCAATTCCACCTTCGGGCTGCTCGGCGGCCTCGTGTTCGACCAGATCTACATTCCGGCTCTTCGCGTTCTTCTGCCGTAACACCTTCATAATGGCGCATCTTTTTTTTTTTTTGTACGAGCGAAATTCCAAACGTGTGACGCGTTCCTACGGCATTTCAATGTGACAGCAGTCATGCGGGCAATGGAGGCGCATTCGCGCCGTTGGTGCCACCGTCGTGCACGTCGCGGTAACGACACCGCATGCACGGCCCGCTCGTGAAATGTTGCAAGGTCTCCAGAGATGTGAAATGCGCTTGGCTGCGAAAACTGGCTGCGAAGTCACGTGGACGCGCCGTAACGCCCCGCTAAGTCGACTCTGCAGGGCAACGCTCTGCCTTCCGTTGTCGGCATGATCGCCGTGCTCGCACACGCTGGCGTTCCTGCCATGAAGCTGCGTGCGCATCACACCGCGGGGCATACGCCGGTCTGAGCAGAGCGGATGTAAGCGTCAAGCTAAGTCTATCTATAGTCCTTTCACTGGGCGCTCACAAACGGTTTTCCGTCGGTCTCATCTCGCCGGTGTAAGGCCGCTGCCGCGGCGTTCCTTGTCACCTCAGCGCTGTCTGGTTTTGTCCCAGGGCACTATTTCTTCTGCGCAGCGCCAGTGGTCTCGCATGTTGCGCTGCGCCAGCATGTCGTCTCCGTGCATTGGCTAGGACACTGTTCGAAGAGCTATACAGCAATGCTGAGCCTTGCTATAGCCCTTAACGCCGGGAACTCAGGCAAACCTGAGCATTTCTCGGCGAACATTTGCCATTTTGACAATATCTATCTATCTATCTATCTATCTATCTATCTATCTATCTATCTATCTATCTATCTATCTATCTATCTATCTATCTATCTATCTATCTATCTATCTATCTATCTATCTATCTATCTATCTATCTATCTATCTATCTATCTATCTGTCTGTCTGTCTGTCTGTCTGTCTATCTATCTATCTATCTATCTATCTATCTATCTATCTATCTATCTATCTATCTATCTATCTATCTATCTATCTATCTATCTATCTCTAGGGGGGGCGCTTATGGGGCTCCAGCCCCCCCCCCTCGAAATTTTTTCGTGCTGTCATGCGCCACCCACCAAAACAACTCCCGGCGCCGGAAATCGTGCTCGATTTTGTCTAGGATGTCCGTTTCATGCTCGAAAAGACATTTTAGCGCGAACATTGCGAAATCAGGCTGGATTTCGCGGCAACGCCCATGTACCGGGAGTCGCATACCGCATGGAGGCCCATCCAAGCGCAATATTTCCAAGGGCGTTTTCATGGTGACCGGGCTCGTCTCGAAATCTCGCGGAGGCCCCGGAAACTACGGAGCGCTTGGATTTCAATTCCGAAACTTTATGGGTATAATATTCTCATAACCTTCTGATGCCATAGGCGCATTGACATTTCTAAACTCGTGCTCTAGATTTATTTTTCTACTTGGACTTTTATTTGCGAGGACACATTGAGTCTCTTTTTCTTTCCTTTTTTTTTTTGGTTCTCGCTACCCTCGGGCTGCCGATCAAGCCAAAGCGCATGCGTTTTTCTCGTGCTGCATCGACCACCGCGCGGCGCACTTCTATGTGCGTTCGTTTTTCTCTGGCCGACTGGATTTTCGCCTGGCAGAGTTTTGGACGCTTTCTGGCTAGCAGACGAGAAAAAGAAACAGTGCATAGTCGCTCGTCGCCAGCACTGCGGGGACTCGACAGATTGCAACGCGTTCGCTTGAGCGCAACCTCCCGGTAAAATTTTGTCTCGCCGGTGTAGGATACTGAGCAGTATGCGTACGGCTCTCTCTAGACCAAGTGTCTCACGTTTTCTTCAATATTCCTTCGGTAGCCATACTAGGTGCGCAAAGTAGGCATTCGATTGTAGCCAACATGCTTTCCTTTGCGTTATTTAATTTCGGCGCCCCGGACCTCACAACCGAAAGAAAAAGACATTGTTGCGGCGCAGCGAATCGCCGTATGATGAAAGTTCCATTTTGTCACTTGTTTTGCTGAAAGTAATGGGCCACGGGACGCTTCATTTGCCGGATACTCTTATTATATTTTTGCGATAGCATCTATATGGAGACTCCAGGCGCATTACTGCCGTCGCCCTCACGTTCCGTCTAAATAAATTCCAAGGGCGATAACATCGTGACCACTCGCCGTATGCTGTATGTGAGAGTGAAAGCGCAAGGGGGGTAGGCATGGGTGAGCCGATGATGGTGGCTCAGTCTTTGTGCGCAAGGGAGAAAAGCGGGGAGGAAGCGCGCCGCCTTCCGTCGCGCGCGATACATCGGGGGAGTGGATGGAATGGGTGCGGGATCTAGAACTCTCTGAATCTGTGATTGAGCAAAATGTTTATTTGCCTTATTTGGCGCATCATATTAAGTGATCTTTTATTAGATACGTAGATTTTTTGCAGACTTATACGTATATCTAGATACCTTGCTGCGAGGTTTTGTGTATACGTGGAGTGAACTTTGTTTCCCGTGACACTTTTTGCCCTTTATCAAGCTGTATCTTCACATTTGTATATTCCATTGTATCTTCGCATTTTTATTGTACGAAGGCGAGTCAAATGAAAGTGAGCCAACTCGCCCCGCGCAATAATGGTTCGGTTCATTACTTGCGAGGCATGCGTATAGCACATAGACATCTCATTTACAAGAATGACATGCAATGTTGAGGATAAATGTTCTTTAATGTTCTCATACACTTGGTTTACCATGATCGCGTGACATAATGAACACTCCAAAAGTTGAACAGCGTGGAGTGGTCAGGTTTTTGACAGATGAAGGTATTTCTCAAAAAGAAATTAGTCACCGTATGGCTGCCATGTGCGCTGAACATTGCATTTCATTGGCCACTGTGAGGCGCTTGAGCAAACGGTTCAAAGAAGGGCATGAAAATTGCGAAGACGGTCCATGGCCGCCGGGTCAAAGCCACCGTGCAATCACCCCCAACACAATTGCAAAGGCTGATTAGACATAAACGGTGGGTAAGCATCGATGAATTGGCAGGGTGTGTGAACACCAGTCATAGTTCGGGCCACATTTCCACATTTTGGTTATCGGCTCTTGTGTGCGCAATGGATGCCCATGATTTTGAACGATCGCCAGAAGAAGAAGTTCGGCGCTGCCTTGACTTATCTAATCCTGTATCACGATGAGGGTGACGACTTTTTGTCTGCAATTGTGACCGGGGACGAATCATGGGGCCTCTACTACTAGCCTGAAACACTGCGGCAAAGCTTACAGTGGAAACATTTGAATTCACCACCCCCCAAGGAAAAAAAAGGCCGTCATTTCTGACGGAGAGGTGTTGACTTCTTTTTTCGATCGTCAGGGGCTATTATTGATCGAGTTTACTAAACCTGGATGGACTATCAATCGTTTCCGATATTGTGAAACGTCGCACCGGCTGCGGGTCGCAATCAAGAACAAACGACGTGGAAAATTGAGCAATGGGATCATCTTGTTCCACGACATTGCGCGTCCCCACGTCGCTGATGTGGTTAATACAAAACTGGCAAAGTTCAAGTGGGAAACGCTGCAACATCCGCTATACAGCCCAGACCTGTCGCCTTGCAGCCTCCACATTTGGGAGCATCTGAAAAAACTGCTCAAAGGAACTAAATTCGTGTCGGACGATGACGTAGAGTCAGTTACAGATCTTTGAAGCAGCAACCCAAGGAGTTTTATGAGACGGGAATTACGCGATTCGTTTGTCAGCGGGACAAATGTCTAAATGCTCACGAAGACTACTTTTAAATAAATTACCCCGTTTGTCATATATTCGCAATGGCTCACTTTCATTTGACTCGCCCTTGTATATTTTGCAGAACTGCTGCTTTTTATATGTGCTCTCAGTTGAGACTATAATTTCGGTGCAACTACGCGCAATACACAACCGGTGACAGCTGCTCCTGCGCAATACATTCTAACAGAGGACAGCGTCATTGAGATTTTTGCTTGATCGGTGCATAGGTACAAAAACATAAACAAGGTTCTTGAATCACAGAGAGTGAGAGAGCGAGAGAGAGAGAAATGCACATGAGAGAAAGACCGGGAGGCTAACAAATTTTCATTAAGATATTTGTCCTCAACTTGTACGTTTCATGACCTTTACATTTTTCGTATCAGCGGCATGCACTCAGTGCTTTGCGAGTTTTAAAGTGATATAGTTGTAAAGTTCGTGTGACATTTGTTTCACTTATTAAATATACAGAAAACATGGAAGCATTGATATCAGCTATTTCGGGCGCAATTTTGAGAAACACGAGTATATTCTTTTATGAAAAAGTACATACTTGTCTTGGATTCGTTTGCAGCATTTTTGGCAAAGGCAACGCAGTCATTATCAAGATGAAGCTTTAGCTCGGATGCTCCTATGTAAATACATGTAAAAGGAGAATTCGTTTTTCTCGGCGACTACTGCACCAAATTTGACGAGGCTTGTTGCCTTTAAAAGAAAAACTTAAAATCTAATGATTGTTGGTTTCCAATTTTTGAGTTAGGTCTTTAAGTTTTTATTAAAAATTGGCAAAAATCGCAATTTTTCAAAGAAAGGAACTATCAAGTTTACAACTCTGTCACTCAGAAACAAAAAACGATAATACAATTCTGTGAATTGCATATAATAGTACATCTAAAGCGGACAAAATTGATATGCTATACATGAATCTCAAAAAATTTAGTGATATGTAAATACAGCTTTTGCAGAACCTTTGTAAACAACGTAACAAATTCACGTAAGATATAAAATGACAAATCAAATTTGTCCGCTTTCAATGGCCTAATGGATGATGTTTACAGAACTGCAATATCTGTTTTTGATGCAGAGTTATTATTTGTAAACTTCGTTCTTCTATTTTTTTCGGACGTCAGAATCTTTGAAAATTCTTTTAACAATATCCAGGGCCTAAATCGAAATTCTGCTCCCAACAGTCACTCGAATTTCACTGTCTCTCTCAAGTGCAACAAATTTGATTAAAATCGGTCCAGGGGTTATTTCAGAAAGACGATTTGGCGTTTTACATGTATTTGAATAGGCCACGTCAGAGTCGGGCCCGAGCTAAAGTTCCTCTTAATGTTTAATGTATTTGATCCCTCGACTGTTTCTATAAGGAGGAGGCCGAGCTGCAAAGTGAGCCCCCCCCCCCCCCAACGCAAACGAAATTTCTGGCTACGCCACTGCTATCTATCTATCTATCTAATCTATCTATCTATCTATCTATCTATCTATCTATCTATCTATCTATCTATCTATCTATCTATCTATCTATCTATCTATCTATCTATCTATCTATCTATCTATCTATCTATCTATCTATCTATCTATCTATCTAATCTATCTATCTATCTATCTATCTATCTATCTATCTATCTATCTATCTATCTATCTATCTATCTATCTATCTATCTATCTATCTATCTATCTATCTATCTATCTATCTAGCTAGCTAGCTAGCTAGCTAGCTAGGTAGCTAGGCACCTAGTCACCTATGTCTTGGTGCTGTCATGATCGTTTCTTCAACTGGGTAGGTATGAAAATTGTCATAGTGTGACAAGAGTGCATGAGGAACAAAATGATAGGTCATGACATGAATATAATAAGATGTCTGTCATGTAGGTCATGGAACAGCCACTTACGTCTTGGTGCTCTCATGGTCGTTACGTATACTTGGCATGTGCCATAATCGTGATAGTATAACATGATTGTATAACGAACATAAATGATAGGTCATGACATGAATGTCATGACACGCATGTCATGTAGGTCTTGTAACAGCTGCCTACGTTTTGGTATGTGCCAAAATTGGCACAGTGTGTGTGACAAGAGTGTATGACGAACATAAATGATAGGTCGCGACAAGAATGTCGTGACATGCGTGTCATGTAGGTCGTGAAACCGCCGCCTATGCCTTGTTGCTCTCATGGTGACACTCATGCACTACTCATGCACAAACACTCATGCACACTCGTGAGTGTCATGAGGGTAGGTGCCTAGCTAGCTAGGTAGCTAGGCACCTAGTCACCTATGTCTTGGTGCTGTCATGATCGTTTCTTCAACTGGGTAGGTACGAAAATTGTCATAGTGTGACAAGAGTGCATGAGGAACAAAATGATAGGTCATGACATGAATATAATAAGATGTCTGTCATGTAGGTCATGGAACAGCCACTTACGTCTTGGTGCTCTCATGGTCGTTACGTATACTTGGCATGTGCCATAATTGTGATAGTATAACATGATTGTATAACGAACATAAATGATAGGTCATGACATGAATGTCATGACAGGCATGTCATGTAGGTCTTGTAACAGCTGCCTACGTCTTGGTATGTGCCAAAATTGGCACAGTATGTGTGACAAGAGTGTATGACGAACATAAATGATAGGTCGCGACAAGAATGTCGTGACATGCGTGTCATGTAGGTCGTGAAACCGCCGCCTATGCCTTGGTGCTCTCATGGTGACACTCTTGCACCACTCATGCACAAACACTCATGCACACTCGTGAGTGTCATGAGGGTAGGTGCCTAGCTAGTTAGCTAGCTAGGCACCTAGCCACCTATGTCTTGGTGCTGTCATGATAGTTTCTTCAACTGGGTAGGTACGAAAATTGTCATAGTGTGACAAGAGTGCATGAGGAACAAAATGATAGGTCATGACATGAATATAATAAGATGTCTGTCATGTAGGTCATGGAACAGCCACTTACGTCTTGGTGCTCTCATGGTCGTTACGTAAACTTGGCGTGTGTCATAATTGTGGTAGTATAACAGGATTGTATGACGAACATAAATGATAGGTCATGACATGAATGTCATGACACGCATGTCATGTAGGTCTTGTAACAGCTGCCTACGTCTTGGTATGTGCCAAAATTGGCACAGTATGTGTGACAAGAGTGTATGACGAACATAAATGATAGGTCGTGACAAGAATGTCATGACATGCGTGTCATGTAGGTCGTGAAAAGCCGCCTATGCCTTGGTGCTCTCATGGTCGTTTCATTAACTTGGTATGTACCAAAATTGGCACAGTACGTATTGCAAAAGCGCATGACGAACATAAATGATAGGTCATGACATCCCTGTCATGTAGGTCATGAAACAGGCGCCTACGTCTTGGTGCTGTCACGGTCGTTTAGTTAACTTGGTAGGCTCCCCACAAACTGCTTTGCATAACTTTAATTTGCACAGGGCGTGGGATCTGCCGGTTTTCTTTTTTGTTAGGGGGGGGGGGGTGATGAGAGCGGGGGAGTGAGGCCGCCTTCGATCGACGAGGGTGCATTCGCAGATGCGACCGCCGCAATCCGTAGAGTGATGAGGATGCCACCAAACATTTACGTGCGGATGCATTCGTCTTTGAAAAGGTCAACAAAGAATCTAGATCGTAACTGGTTGAGCAATGCGAAAAACAAAGGCTGCTTGCCTATTACGCGTACCGGAATGTGGAAATCGAAGCTGGCTCCAAGTGCTGCACCTCTGTACAATGCTCTCTGTAAACGAAACATATTTCGCCCGTATACCTTGGGGTTCCGTTTAACGAGATGCTGCAGTACTAAATTCGGGAGTTTTATGTTTCCCAAACGACAACATGATTATAAGGCACGCCGTAGTAGGGGACTCCGAATAATTTTGGCCGCACTGGGTTCTCTAAAGTTCAGCTAAATCTGTGTGCATGAGTGTTTTTTGCATACCGCTCCCGTTGTAACGTGGTCTAAATTGAACCCGTGGCATCGAGTTCAGCAGCGCGATTCGCCGCAGCCACTGGGCTGGCGCGGCGGATCCAGGGCTTATCATGTTCGGTTCCGTCTGTGGTATTTCAGATCCCGCATTTCTTAAACGCATTGCACACTATGGCAGGCGGGACTCACGATTAGAATGCGGCATATGGACAACACTTATCGCAGTTTTCGTTTCGTATTCAATTCTAACGCAGATGTCATATATTAGAGAATCTTCATAAACGAAAGTGTGCATTAGAATGGAGTAAACATTTCTTTAATAAATACGAAAAATTCGAAATTTGGATACAGGCAGAGTCGATTATTAAAAAAAAAGCCATATGAAGAGAAAACAACAGAAACTAACCAATAAACAAAATAATGAGAGTACAAAACACAGTCAGAAGTCTATAACGAAATGGCACACACTCTCAGGGCCATTCTCTAGACCCCGGAGAAAATAAGTACGAGTTATGTTTATGGACTACAAGAACAGTACAGGCACGTACAACTATTCTGAACACAGAGGAACATTAAAAAAATGCGCAGTAACTATAGTTCACAAGAAACTTGTCAAATCACTGTGTACGAGAAAATCTAGTAGCGCGTTAAGAGCCAATTTCTGTTTGTTGAGGCACGACCAGAGTCCGAAGACTCTGCCCACACATGAATATCTTAGCGGTGCTCTAAGAATGCTGCTTCTAAAGCGAGGTGGTCATTCATATTGTGCGGGGGTGTGCTGGGGCGCTTGTCAATGCATTTAACTGCGGTTGCTTCCAATTGTTTTTTTAAACTGCTGCATAATCAGCTTCCACAGAGATAAAGGTAAGCGTGAAATTATAGAAACAGGTGCCATAATCAGCGAAGGTTACACGTGCGTTAGTACACCATCAGTTTTGTTATCTCAAAGAGAAATTTTGTGATTAAACTCAGCAGTAAGACAGGTAGGGCGCGTCGAGTGGCTGTGCGATTATGTGCACAGGGTGTCGCAGCTAACGTGAGCCAAGGTGTTTGAGGGAAGATACGATCTTAAGACCGAAGATGTTCAGTCGTCATACTTCTGACCACAGGTCATATAATCGTATCTTGCACCGTGATTTTGTTAACCTTCCTTTTCTTTGAATACCTTGACTAACGTTAGCTGGGAACTGCGATGTACGAACGCGCAGAATTTCCAATAAACGTCAGTTGCTAGAAATGCGCTTCCATATGTGTTATTGTGCGCCTTACTCCGTTCCCGTGTTCTAAGCACAGTTCGGCATGGCGCTGCTTCTGTAGCGTTCTTTTAAAGATTCCTTCAAATGACCTAACGAGCAGCTGCTGCCAACCGTCGGTGCGTTAAGGCTAACTCCTGCTGCGACTGGGGGTCCGAAGATGTCGAATTCGGTTTTCTCGTGGAGCAGTAAGGAAACGTGAGTCTGGGCCCAATATTCAGGACGTTTGACAAAGACGTTTATATTTATATATTCACAAGGAAATTCGAAGTAGTACAGAAAAAGTTCCTGATGAAGTTGTAGCAACCGGTGACTCTCGCCATCCGTTGCTCCTTTTATGCCCTGCGTGGTTCTGTGACTTCCCCCAATCCGGCGTCAGGAGACCGACGACATCAGGTCCCAGCAATCTGGAGGTCAGTTGCCCTTTTCCTCCCAAGGGAGCTTTGTCGGAAACACAGGCACATCACTGAGCACAAATAGGGGAAGGGGGGGGGGAAGCCTATACGCTGACTCCGATCGTACACTGACCGCGTCTCCGGCGTGGACGTGCCAATTTGTGCGGCTGACAAGTGGTAGCCGTATGCTTGCTAATTGACCAAACCTATCCTGACCGAGGTACTCCCGGGTCGGCCATAAATCATCCGTTTTGAGAACCATTTTGACGAGGCCGTCGGCCCGTTCCCCATAATTGCGCTAGCAGTGAACGGAGGTTGCCGCGGGCTGAACGGCCGATCACAACATCGCCGTATTCAGAAATGCGCCTTAACTTGAAGCTCACGCTTGACTTGATCTCAATGATGCCTGTCGCAAACTTGCCTAAGGAAACGCAATAAGTGTCCTACGCGCTTGTGAGGCGCCACCAATATCAACACCAGCATGAGCTTCGAGTTTAAATGCATTTCTGAATACGGGGGGTAAGTGAACACGAGATGCGATGAAGCGTGCAGAACACGCGTGCGGTACAAGAGCATTTCGCGTGCGTAGAGCGAGACAGACAGAAGAGCAAGTAGCCGATAGGAGATGACGCATGGCTGGCCCGAAAAGCGGTAACGACGAGTGACCAGGGACGACAGGCGAGACAGAGCTTTGCGTAATGATTGGTGAGCGGAGCAACCGCAGGCATGTGTCACTTTATCTAGTAGCGCTGTGCTACATGCACACGGTGCAGCAAACCAAATTTATAATCGATAGTTTTGGGGATATTGACCTTAAATTAGCGCGTGATGTGCGCAGCACGGGGTCATACAGTCATGACTTCGCGATAGCTCTCAACGCGCTACCGCAGAAGACTGAAAGCTGACCAGTAAATTTAAGATCATAAGAGAACGGCAAGAAAGAAACTACTAATCTCGCGGTTATGTCCGAGTCAACGGGTGGATGTATTAGTGTGGATAATTGCTGCTTAAGGGTACCATGTGCGATAACAAGTTGTTTGCATCAAAAACTGAATTACATTTCGATCTGAAATCTCTTCTTGAAACAATCTCACTTATTGTGCTTTTTTAATTTTCTTTCCCAAGTTTGACTTTACGGCTGTCACCTGCTTGAATCCGAGTAGTATATTTTGACGGTGAACTGGTAGATGTCGTTAAACTTATATTTCCATGACTGGTAGGAATTAATTGCTTTCTTTTTGTCTCTGAGAACAGTTTTTTTTTTCGGAAAAGGGACATAGAAGGGAGAGGTGTGTGAAACATTTTGACTTTCTCAAGTGAAAATTGGCTTGGATGGAAATTGAATTGAATTCTGGGGTTCTCACGTGCCAAAACTACGATTAGATGATGAGGCACGTCGTACTGGGGGACTATACATTAATTTTGACCACTAGGGGATCTTTAACGTGCCCCCAATGCACGAGACACGGGCGTTCTTGTATTTTTCTCCAATCGAAATGCGACCGCCGAAGCCGGGATTTGATCCCGCGATCTTTGTGCTTAGCACCGCGATGCCATAGCCGCAAGCCAGCGCGGCGGGTTCGGACGTAAAGCAGGAAAGGTCGGTATCTATGCCCGTTTGCGCGAAACATGTTAAAGTTCACAGTTCAAGTAAAAACTGACGTGCGACATGACAAATATTTCAACGAGCTCGTATGGACGTTATCTACAAGAACGACTTTCTAGCAACAAACACTCACAGGACGGTTACAAGTGTGCAGGCGAATGTTCAAGCTTTACTTGTGTTGCGGACTAGACGTTCTCGCTCCGAATTTCGAGCTTGCCGAATCACTTAGGTTTCTGAAGGTCCTGCTGCCTCCATTACTGCTGAGCGCAAAGAATCTTCTATAGCGGTATGGTTTAAACTACTACGCTCCTCTCCGATGCTCGATTGCTTGCCGCCTTTCTAAGCTTGTCCTAGCGCAGCCGGGCGCGCCGAGCGAGTCACCGCTCCCGTGAGCACCATCTGCTTAACGCAATGAGGACCCGCCGTGGTTGCTCAGTGGCCATGGTGTTGGGCTGCTGAGCACGAGGTCGCGGGATCGAATCCCGGCCACGGCGGCCGCATTTCGATGGGGACGAAATGCGAAAACACCCGAGTGCTTAGATTTAGGTGCACGTTAAGGAACCTCAGGTGGCCGAAATTTTCGGAGTCCTCTACTACGGCGTGCCTCATAATCAGACAGTGCTTTTGGCACGTAATACCCCATAATACACACACACACACACACATATATATATATATATATATATTATGCGGCGGCAAACGCTTGCGGCCTCACCGACTCACAAAGGTAAAGGCGAGGCGTCACTGCGCCGCAGCAAAGCTTCCACGATCCTGCGTGAGCGATCGGTGGGCACCACCGCCTGTAATGCACGGAGGGCAAAACCATGTGGTGGTGTTGCAGGAGACCAAACTTTGCGTCACGTGCTCTCTCATTGATCGAAGCGCAGGCGGCATCGCGTGCGCTTCAACCAATGGGACCGCGTTTTGGTGCGCTGCGAAGGTCTGCGCGAACACCGACCACACACAATTGAGGAACTAGCTAACGAAGAGTTAACGCTTTAAAGTTGCGCGTGACAATTCTTCGCGTCCGTCTAGAGAACCATTTTCAGGTCATTTGTCATTGGCACTCACACTACTTTCAGATATTTCTAGAAACAGGATAATCTGGCGACAATATTTTATAGAGGCCTGCAAGCAATGTTTCGGAAGCTAAGCCATCTGGTAAGTTATGACGGTACCTGAACACTAGGAATGGCGCCGCCGCCTAATGCGAGCGAAAGATTTAGAACAATTTTAAAAGCTTATCGTTCTGGTTCCTATGCACGAGCGCGGTTAACAATAAATGAGGCTCCCGCCTAGGGTGTTGGAAGACACCGTTTCTATAATTTCTTACCTTGGTCTTTTCTCATTCCTCCCATACTTGATACCCTCGCCCATTTTGGTATGCGTGATTCTGTAAAAATCTCGATATGATTATGGTCGTTGCTTTGCGGAATGGAATTACGCTTTCATCACATGCTCGTTTTGTTTGTTTCGTAATCGAGCAAATAAACCATACTGTTCTGGAAGTATTTAAAACCTCAAATCTTACTGCAATTGCCGTCGCTCTATATTTAGTGTGCTTTTCATAAGCTGAAATTGCAACGGAACAAAGGACAGGAGTATTGGCTTCAGCTGCTGCACAGGTGGCAGTATTAAAAGTATAAAGTGTCTTCTGATTCTGTGCCATCTATTCGCTTTGCATATATTTCATAAAGGCTTCCGTTCTTTTTGCTTTTTCGAAAGAATAATGGGATTAGAGGAAAGGGCGGGAGGAGGACGCATATTCGTGGTGCGCACGTAAAAGTAATGACGTCATGCAGTCTGCACAAAAGCCCCAATTGACGATAGCAGTGACCGCGAGCCTATGTTCTAACGAATAAATCCAGGAAGTCGAGAAATCAGAACAACACCTTCAAGCGGCAGCGTGCATATCTTATCCGATAAATGACCCTATAGCCCACGCAGAGTTGCTGTTTTTATGAAAACGTGACGGGCAAGTTGGGGCTGATTTTACTTTCAAAGCAGGGCCATTTGGAAGTGGCTTCGATAGGCAAGTCCGAAAGAAGCCACGCAGGTGCGGGGGAAAAGAGTTATGTCGGCCGGTCGCTGTTGTAGGCCGAACGCGGGGTTGTAAAAAAACGAAGGAACGCAGTTGGAGATCGTTGGGACAGCACGCGCGACGTCAGAGTCTTGTAGTAGCTGCCGTATAGGGAAGATAGGAGTGGGACGGGAGAATGGGGAGCACCACCACAAGTTACGAAAGAACGAGGCCCCTCAACGCGAGGCCCTCCTAAAGGGAAGGCCGAGGCTACGCGCGCGCAAAAAGGAAAAGGTGGAAGATTGGAGCAAACGGTAAGGGAAGAGTACCCCACGCAAGCTGGTGCCGCGCATGCGTGCAACTACTCCCTTTCCCCTAACTCCGTCTCCCCATTTCTCCCTTCTCTCTCTCGCCCCCGACGCGTGTGATGACGGCGCGGTGCTTTCGGCGGAGCGCGCCAAAAAGCTCCGGAACGCAGCGCCGCCGAGTTGGCGCGCAGATCTGGGAAAGCGTCGTCGAAGGCTCGCTTCGGGAGCGGGCCGCACTCGACGCGCTCGTAAAGAACGGGAAAACTTTGCTCCGCTTCTTTTAGAGGAAGGGAGGAACTCGGTGCGCGTGGCGTGGAAGCGGCAAGTCTCGCAGGGGAAGTGTTAAGACTCGCGCTGCTTCTGCTTCTTGACTGCGTGGTGAAAGAGCGTTGTATTGCGTTTTTGCATTACTTTTCGCTTGTCACCAATGCTCGGTGCCAAGCGGGGAAGACTGACATTGCCTTAGCTGTCATTCGGTTGCTGTCATTCGGTGTTGTGAATACTGTTTTCATAGAGTTTGTGTTACTGCGCGGATTGGAAAGAAGCGAGTGAAGATGTCTTCGAGATTCCCATGAAAGAGATATAGAGGTAAGGCGATTTCTTTCACCTTGTACATAACGATGCACAGTTTATTATATTGTTTCTCTTAGATTGTTGAGCGCTTGTGGTTGCCACAAATGACAGTGTATAGGAAAAGTACGGCATTATCAAGCTAGTTTCGTGGATTATTTTCCCCAAAAGTTAAAGCGTACAAGGGAAAAGGTAAAAAAAAACAAATTGGTAGGCCGACATTTTAGAGTTACATCCTGTTGCTCGAAAATTCAACGCGTTTGCTAAGACACTAAATATTTTTTTTCCTCAGAGAAAACACAGCAGCGACATAACAGATTATTTTATTGATTTCTTAGTCTGCCCAGTGAATTGCCATGAGAGTTGTAACAGGGTAGTGTTGTGCGAATCGCCCATCTAATCATGTGAATGCTTGAGCTGACTTTACTGTCCTGTTTCCGTGTTGATGTAAATGACTGCAGTTAGAAATGGTACGACCAGCAGAGTCGAATTTCAACACGAAGCAGTATATTTACTCTAACCTGATGAACCCGATGAGCAGTAATATATCGACGAATAACGGCGTGTTGTCAAGTCCGCTGTAGTTGAACACTTCGTTTTTCTTTTAACCATAGGATTTTCATAACGCCTAGTGCTTCAGGTCAATAATTAACTCCAGCCTTATTCCCGCGTAACTGCGACTGAATAAACATTGTTTCACGAACGATTTTGGAGCTTTCTATATTCACCCTCAGTCGCTTTGTCATAGAACGTAGCTTGCTGCCGCACACGCGTTGACCACAATGGTTCTTTGGTAAAACAAGCTTTCGAGCTCCAAAGTGATTGCTTCGGGCCTTTCTGGCATTTGTATCGACTGCCGAAATCCACTGCCAGTGTAAGGTTTGCTTTGCCTTTAAAGCTATTACATTGCGGGAAAGCCTACCATAAGGGCTTCTTGAAAGCGGGCGCAAGAATGAACTCGTTGGGCCCTCAAGAGAACAGTTTTGAGTTTCCCGCCCTAGAGAAAGACTGATTTGCAAATAACAGCGATACGACGAAAGCCTATCAGAGAAATTATCTCACCACAAAACATACCTTCCTCTCAACGCCCCTTCAAACCCCCCCCCCCCCCCCCCCATACATCCTATAAAAAAAAAATAAAGTGTGTTGGTAGGTGCTGAGTTCACACATCACATGCGGAAAGTGGCTACATGCAAAAATATACGAGACGCTGCAGGTGAAAACAAAATACGTTGAGAAGTGAGTCTAAGGCGTGAGTAACCGGCGAAGTAGCCCAATGTGTTACAGGCTACGTCTATGCTGACGGCGATTGCGCCTTCGTCCGGGAGAACAGGAATATGAGATTGAAAAGAAAAAAGAAATGTTAACACTGCACAGAACGCTGATGGGATTTCAACCTCCAACACGCCAAACTCAACTGCTGTGACCGAGCATACAACGTCCTCGAACCAGTAAATCTGTGTGAATGATGGCTGAGTAAACACGGCTACAACTTCAGCTGTAGCGGGTTTGTACTGATAACCACGTGGAAATAAATCGCCCATTCACACGTTTCGTGTTTAAACGCAGAAAACGTCATAGATTGAAGAAGGAACTGTTAACCCATGCGGAAGTGATGGCTCGCAAAATTATAACAGCTTGCGGTGTACGGGAAACGATGGCGAGATTGCGTGTCAAAAGTGTTGGTCGGATGAATGAAGCGTCTACTTATACTGAAACAGCAAGTATTCTTCGCCTCCTGCCTCGTTCACGGATTTCAGCACTGCCGAAGATCTAGTAACCAATGTTGTAAAACACCTGCGCTAGTTGCACGGTAGCGTTTACGGCTTACCGTGTGGTGTGATGTGGTGTTTGTAGTTGATTGCCGAAAAAGGAAGTCGTGCACAAGGTCGAGGCACCACTAAAGTGCAAAGCCCAAAGGAATCGCGCTTGCTTAACTCCCCCCATGTCTCCGTACTTAAGCGTTCACCTGTAAGAGTCGACCTAGTGGACATGTCCATTTCGTCTGCTGCTGAAGTGCTGATTGGCTGTGGCGCCTCACTGCTGCGGACGCGCCGCCCAGCCCAGCCAATCAGAACTTCAACAGCAGACGAAATGGACATGTCCACTAGGTGGGCGCTTACAGAATACCTTCCCCGCTGTGTGTTTCAGACATCAGCTGCATAGCTGTGGAGGCTAGAGAGACTTTTTGCAGTGGCTTCATTCGCACTTGGAAATGGTTCGATGGTTTTCGACCGCAATTGTACGCAACTTTTTATACAGGCTCAGTATTGAATGAAACGAGCTTTAATCCTTAGAAACAAAGACGATGTGGCATAAGGCTGTTCATGCGTTGTTTCAGATGATTTTGATTTGTTGTTGTTGTTGTTTTCTGTGTTGTTATTTGGAGCCCGTCGCGGGTAGCCTCGTGTGCTGGCTTGTGGGAGCGAACGCCGTTTCCACGCAGCGAAGCATTGACGTAACACGCGGAGTGATAAGTTTTCGTGAACAAACTACTTGCGTAGCTTCCACAGAGTTGCACCAGAGGTCTAAAACGGAGTAGGCCGTAGCCGAGCGCAAACGCGCTAAAGGTACCCGGGTGGTCAAAATTAAACCGTGGCCCATCACTACGGCGTCTTTCAGCCCCCCGCCACTGTCCTGGAACACTAGTGCGGCGTTTATCTGGCCGTGCCTGTGCCGTGTTATTTTTTTTTTTCATCTTCCACTAGTCATTCAAACTGAATCAGTCAATAAATTGCGTTCACATGGTATACAACATGCCGACAATAAACTAAACGCAGAAGCAAGATTCAATATATAAAACGAATAATTAAAAAATAACTTCAATAAATAAAACTTTCGGGTTCACAGCTGGAGTCCTGATTGAGGCGAATGTAAGATTGAAGGATCAGAGCTAAGATATAAAGCTGAGGCACCACGTTCTGCACCCTTGCTACGTGCAAAAATATACGAGACGCTGCAGGTGAAAACGAAATACGTTGAGAAGTGAGCGTAAGGCGTGAGTAACCGACGAAGTAGCCCAATGTGTTATAGGCTACGTCTATGCTGACGGCGATTGCGCCTTCGTGCGGGAAAGAAGGAATATGAGATTGAAAAAAGAATATTAACACAGCACAGAACGCTGATGGCATTCCAACCTCCAACACGCCAAACTCAACTGCTGTGACCGAGCACACAACGTCCTCGAACCAGTAAATCTGCAGCGTGAACGACTGCGACACTTGAATTGAGAAGATAATAAAACAGTGTTTCCCTTAGGAAGAGGAACAGAAAGGGCAAGAACATTTTATTGAACTCGTGCTAAGCCTGCTGCTCGGTGTTTTCGCGTGGTTGTGGTTTCTCCTGTTAAGAGAAAGCTTTAGCTCGGGCCCAACTCCGCCGCGGCCTATTCAAGTACACGTAAAACTCAAAAAGGTTTTTCTGAGATAACCCTTGGACCGGTTATAATGAAATTTGCTGCATTTGAGAGGAGGAGGAGGAATAAACTTTTATTGTAGAACCAGCACTTTATGATGGCCGGGCCTAAGCCTCCTACGAAGGGACGCTGCATTTGAGAGAGAAAGTTAAATTCTAGTGACTGTTGGAAGCGGAATTTCGATTAAGAGCTTAAATTTTGTTACAAGAATTTTCAAAAATTCGGAAGATTGAAAAAAAAAATGAAGGACGAAGTTTACAAATTAATAGCTGTGTATCAAAAACAGATATCGTGTTTCTGTAAACGGCATCTGTTATGTCATTATACGCGGACAAGTTCGATATGCCATTTCATATCTTACGTGAATTCGTTAGGTTGCGTACAAGGGTTATAAAAAATCTGTATTTTCATAAAACTAAATTTTTTTAGAGTTATGTGCAACATATAAATTTTGTCCGCTTTAGATGTACTATCGGATGCAATTTACATGATTGTTATATTGTTTTTCATTACTGAGTTACAGTGTTGTAAATTTTATAGTTTCATTTTCTGAAAATTTTTGATTTGTACCAATGTTTAATAAAAGATTGCGGCTTAAATAAAGAATTAGGAATCAAACCGCTAGCTTTTAAGTTTTCTTTTAAATGCAACAACCCCCGCCAAATTTGGTGCAAGAAAAAAGCATCCTCGTTTTACACGTATTTAGATGGGAGCATGCACCTGAGCTAAAGCTTCCTCTTGATTTTGGGAACATGCGAATGTGGCTTACTGGAATGCGCCAATGGGGAACTAAAAATTCTCACTCTTTGAAGATGTTTGGACCAATCGTGCCCACTGATTCGAAATGATGCTAAGCTTTGTTCCTGAAAACCTCACTGCGCGTGTCACGCTGTATCATTTGCGTAAAAAGCATGCCGGTTCTTGAGCAATTCAATTCATTGCCGTAAATCTACAGGGAGTTTAAAAAAGTAACCTTTTATTCGTAGCTTTTAGTTGATGGGGCCAGCGCCAATTTCTTTTTCTCTTGTTTTTACCTGCTAATACATTACCGACAAGGTGGGCAATGAACAAAAGAGCAAATTTGGAGGTTATGTCCAAAGGAAATGCGTGGAGGCTTATCATTTGCGAACACGCCTTTACGCTACAAAACTTTGTGATGTTTGTGTTTTTTATCAATCCTCTCAGGTAATATCTTTCTCCTCCAGAGGAAAAAAGATTCATTAAATCTGTGACGAATCCTAAAGCCCACCTCTCCCTATAAGAGATTTTTTTTTTTTAACAATATGAACTTAAAGAAGAGGTTGACGCCTTTAGTGGCACTTGCTACTTTAATTCCCAGCGCAAAGAAACACACACACACGCACAAAGCAGAAAGAACACTGAAAAACACCGAAGACAGTAAAAACGTGCGAGCATTTGCGAAGTTGCACACAAGTGTGTAAAGGAAGACACGTAAGAAAGTAAACGGACACTGAAATACACACACCATTCGGTAAACAAGTGAAAGTACATAAAAGAGTCCGGAAACACGGACAGAAGTTGACAGTTTCGCAGACGGGACGGCTGACAGATGTACAAATAACCAATTAACAGAACGCAGAACTAGTACATATAACAAATTCAGACGTGAACGACCCATATACGACATGCGGTGTTTACAGAATTGTAATAGTAGACAGGTATTTAAAGAAAAAGTGTAACAGTTGGCTCAGACATTGACGTTTTATATGAGGCTATAGTTTTTTACATTTTCCCAAAATAAATTCAAAGCCACAACCGCTCTTTTCCGTGGTCTTACTCTCGGCTATGAGCCAAGCATCTTTAATCATTACTTTATCATAATGTCCGTTCCGCAGCTCCAAAGCATGTGGGCACGTGAAATACGAGTGAAATACGAAAAACGAGGTCTGCTTAGTACGTGGGGCCCTGGTCACTCTCAATTTTCGCGAAAGCACGGCTTAATGCTCTAGCATACTTGGAATAAGTTAGGAATAAGTTAAAGAAGAAACTTGAATGTTGCGCTTGTGAAATCGTTAGCTGGTGTGAAGGCGATGATACGGACGATAAGGACAACGGCACGAATGCGGCAGTACGGCCCAGACATAGCGCACGAGAGTTCAAATCTTAGGCGAGAACAAACTGTTTCTGCTACTGGCAACGTGTTCTTTCAAAGAAACCCGACGATGGTAGACATGTCGATGACACGTAACGGATACGCCGAAAGCTGAAGTACTCTTGCCTGCGATCACCACAAGATCTTTCTTTTATAAAACTGCATTCCACCTTGTTATATAACGCTATGTCTGTGCATATTTTTTCTGCGTCTGCAGTAAGGAAAGAGCCTGGTAATGATTTCTGTTCCTATTGCGCGCGCATTCAGAAATTCTCGCGCAAGTTCAAACGAGAACCTTTGGTTGGTGAGAACAAAGAAAACAATGCATAGATGCTTCGAAACAATGCGTCTTAAAAGCGCGCAGGGAAAGTTCGCAGTGAAGTGTCCTAAAACTTACGGCAGATGAATCGGATAGTCACAATTATCTTACCAGGTGTGGACCAGGGCAGAAAAAGAGAAAATTGTTAGTTTTTCGCTCCAGTAACAACCGCGCAGCGCTACTTACACTTAAATGTATGTGCAGTTACTCATGGCTTTTGTACCTTTCTTTTTTCGTACGGAGCCTTAATTAGGACCTCTCATCAGGCTCCTTTGTTAAGATCTATTCCATCTCTTTGTATAAGTTTCTGTCTTATTACTTTTCATTGTGGCTATACATAAGGACAGGGCAGATTTGAATGCTCATTTTCGCGCGAATGTATAATTGCTTGCGGAGGTTGTAGCGAAAATATTTGGTTTGCTGAAAGCGAAGAAGAAAAATCTACAGATGCTACAAAACTGTGGATCTTGAAAGCACACAATGATAATTTGCAGAGACGGTGCGAACAATTGCGGCAAACGAAGTCCGTGGCGAGAACGAGCTTAACAGATGCGGTTTGGGGCTGAGCTAAGGAAAATTACGAGTTGGCTTCACTCAGAGCCGTGCTGGCGGTAACGAACATTTATTTAGTTAGCGGCTACTATTGGTGTACTTTTATGGGACGCGGGCCTCAATCATAGCCTCTTATCTGCTCCAATTTTGGGTGCTGTTGTGCTTTGTGCGGGCCAAGCTCGTACATGCTCTTGTTTAATTTCTTTTCTTTTTCTTAACTGTATTCACGAAGCGTAGCACGTCAAGCTTGTAAACACGCTAACCTCCAGTTTCTTTTGGCACTGTCTTTTTCTTATGTCTCCATCAAACACAGGGGTACTTGGGCAGTGAACTAACAAGAACGCATATGAAAGTGGCAGTACATGGTGACTGCTGGTGCTATAGTAGGCATACGCGAGCCCGACTGCAATATACATGCGCACGTTGTTGTCCTGAACATTTGTAGAACTCGTTTCGGTCTTCGTAAAATGCGAAGCTTGCGTGGTAGGGGGGGGGGGGATAAACTTTTATTATAGAAGCAGCACTTTATGATGGCCGGGCCTAAGCCTCCCATGAGGGGACGTCGAGGGCTTGCCTCGCCGCCGCCTCACGGGCGTGCTCGGTCGCCTAGGTTTGGTTGTCGAGGGCGGAGCTCCGCAGAGCCTCACGTAACCTCGGCGAGAGGGTCGTGGTGTTAATGTGTGTACTGTGCTAGGCACTCCCACAGCATATTCGGAAGCATAGCCGGGTGAGTGCCACAGCACCGGCAGTTGGGGGTAGCGTAAACGTCCTGGAATATAAGGTGGAGGTGGGCGGGCGAAGGGTACGTGTTTGTTTGTAGCAGACGCAGGGTGGTAGCCTGCGCCGGGCTGAACTTGGGGTGAGGTGGGGGGAAGGTTCGGCGACTGAGGTAAAAGGCCTTAACGAAATCGTTATAAATGGTCAGATTGTCCCTGGAGTCCAACTCGTCTCCAGTGACTCCGGCGTGGTTTACTAGGCCTCGCGCAATGGAGTGGGTGACCTCGTTGAGGTTGGGGAGGTGTGGGTGGACAGTGCCCGCATGGGCCGGTAGCCATGTCAGGGAGATCATGCTTTCTTTAGAGTGTGGTGCCTGGCAGAGGATGAGAAGAGCTTGAGGAGAGATACGGCCTTTGCTGAAGTCAGTGACGGCTGAGCGAGAGTCACATGCGATGGTGTGACAGGTGAATACGTTTTTAATTAAAAATAATTGTTTTACAGCTGCACTTGCTAGGGGCTCGCAAGGTTTTATTTTGATAATACACCATAACACAACGCAGACCGAAGTCACATGATAAACGAGTCCGTAGACCACATGGCGACGTAGACAGAACACTTATTCAGCTGTGCGAAGCCTGTGCCTTGACGTACACTAATTGTCACAACGCGCTAACGTATTTCTCTATCGACACCCTATTTTGTTCGTATATAATATTGCTTTAATGCTATGGCGATAATAAACGCTCGCGTGATCCTTGTGCTTTTCTTCCTCACGACAAGTTTTCTATCATTTTGCGTTGCTTTCAGCATGTTAGGGTAACACCCGTTTTTCTGTTCTATACATCAAGTACTCCAGTTGTTTATTCTTCTTTTACCAAATGTTTCATTGTTTCTATGGTCGTTCGCGTTAATGTCTGCTTCGCTATCCGGTAATGTGAAAAAGTAAGCATCGCGGAGGCGTTTACCGTTCGGCCCCTGGCATGCCCGTGTCTGGTAAGCGAAACTATCTTCGTTTGGACGTGGCAAAAAACATGTCAATTATTTGTTTAGATTTGAGCTTGTTGATGCGTCATTATGAAAGTTTCTAGCCGTAGCGCAACTAGCACATGGACACAGAGGACGGACAAAGAACGCGTGCAGCACACATTCTCAAGTTATTCTCATCGTCCACGTACTATTGTTGCACTAAACCGAAAAAGCTTCTTTAAGAACAACAGGGGGCATGATCGTCTTATCGTTACCCTTTTCAGCTTACTTATTGTTTAGCTTGGTCTTACCTTTTGCCTTTTTTATTCGTATTTTTACCCTTCTTTCCTGGTACTTAAGGTAGTTCATTCCCTCTTTAATAATTTCCTTTCTTCCTTCCGTTCTTTCTTATTTGTGCATTTGTTTCGTTTCTTGCTTCTTGCTTTTCATCTTTATTCCCGACCCTCTTCATTTCTTTCTCTCGGTTTCCTTCCCTTTCTTCTTTAACTCGCTCTCTTTACGACACCGTGGAGGATGCCTCAGATGTTTCGTTGCCATAATTACTACTCCACGCGGAGCCATCCCAGCTGTGCAGTTAGTGGGCTTGCTGGATCGTTGGCAGAGTGCGTCAGAAATCCTGCCTTTCACTGGCGCACGCACACAAGCACGCACGTGTACTCGCTCTTCCTTTGTTTCGCGCCTGTGCTCACGCTTTCTCCCTGCTACGGTTCCGACTACAACGTCACCTCCGTGCGCGTCCACTCAACGCGCAACGATCCCTATCGTTTGCGCATGCTGCGGGAAGCTCTTTTTGTATCGCTCGAGCTCGGCCGTAGAGAGAATTACTCCAGGGGGAGGCAGGCGGCGGAACTAATTTGGCCGGACAAGAAAGATACGACGAATGGCGGGGCGCTTGCGATTTCACAAATCGGTGCAATCTGATTATACTTAGAGAAAAAGAAAAGAAAAAGAGGCAATAGGACGAGGCAGAGGGCAAGTACTGCGCGCAGGGAAAGTCTGCACGCTCCTTAGTATATTGTCTTTCCCTCTGTGTCTTGTCCTCGTTCTACTTTTCCTATAGAAAAAAGCGTGCCATGACTAGCAGGTGTGAACCTGAGCTTGCAACTTGATACCCCTGCGCGTAAGTGAGGACATCCCCTGAACGTATAAAATAAGTTTGTTTTATCAGGAAATTTCTCTACACTCAAACAACCGCCACGAGCTGCGCAAGAGTCAGCGCCATCGGCACAGAAATGCATGTACACGCTGAAGAAATAAGCAGGCCATTGAGATTGCAAACTTGTGTTAAAAAGAGGCACATCGAAAAGAAACTGAATAAAGCCTCCTGCCTAATTGACTTCTTTCAAACGCAACTGAAGTGTGTCGAAATTGCAGAACATTATCAGACTGACGTGCAGACTGGTACATTTAGAAACTTGATAGAACGGAAGGTACATGCTCTAGTAATTGAAGCTTCAATATAGAGGGTAGACAAAAGGAAAGTCTTTTTTGCCTTAATTACAGAGAACAAGTAAGAGGGATCAAAGGACGGAAAAATTTATGGCTCTACGCGGACACGCGACGATAGTGAGTGAACTCCGTCACCATATTTGTCAGTGCCAGCCAGTCCCAATGACGTGTTATGCATTATCCCATTGGAGCCTGGTCCTTTTATTAGCTTTATGCTCTGTGCAAAACCAAAGTTTCAAACAGTTTCCTGATGATGCCACTTATAATGAACGCCTGGCCTGCTTAGATGCTTATATGATGACATTGCAGAGAAGAGTCTGTATTAAACGAATTGAACCATGTTTTTCGAGATCCGGTGCCGTTGAATACCAGAGGCTAGTGCCTGAGCATAGTAGTGTCGTATGGAGCTTAATGAAGTCACTAAGTATGTTGTGGGTCTGGAGCAACTGAAAGGTGAAGAGGAAGCCGCACGATCATACAGCACTAACTTTGATGAATACTTTGTGTGCGAACGTCATATGTATTGGGCCGTTGTCTTCAGCGCGCAAGCTTCCATGCTGCTCGTCATCGTGTGACGCAAGCGAACGTCACACAGATGTGAGAAGCCATGAACAGCGATTACAAGATAAATAAAAACAAACAATCGCGAAAGATCAACTCCTGCATTTGACAGTTGCGTGGAAGCTTATAGGAAAGAAATGAACCATAGTGGGCAAAGTGTTTCCCGACGTCAAATGCATGAATAATAGAGCTGTCAGGCGTCAAAAAGGTGGGATCATTTAAGACAGTGTCAAGAACTTTTCGTAATACATTGCGCCAAAGTTGTTGGCACAAACGGTAGGATAAGTCAACCTCACGAGCGGAAGCTATAGACAGAGGAGACCCTCCTCCAAGAAAAAAAAGGAGTGTCGTCAAAATAAAAACGATTACTTTCCATTTAGCACAAGCGATTCCCGAGCGAAGTCAATCCGCGTTTTCAGCCTTTCTTCTCCCAATGTTCGAAGCAACTATAGAGAGAGCTCGTCAAGCTGCTCGCTGAGTTGTCTACACCTCGGGGCCTGTGGGAAATATCCGCCTTTCATCAAAAATTCCTTCTTCGAAAAGAAAGAAAAAAACATTCACGCAGAGAGTTGTCTAAGTATGCATAAGCATAGTGCGACTTGCTCAACTCCACGCAGCCCGGTGTCATTATTATTGATATGAAACTTGATGGATGACTATAAACGAACGCGCTGGGGCGACACGAACTGCTGCGGACGGCTGCGCAAGGTGACTTGACGACACAAGCAAACTATGGCATGCGACAGCGCCAAGTGCGCTGACGACGCTCCGATCATTACAAGCCATTATCAACGCCTTCTCCATCCGCGTCGAACCATCCTCAAACGTGATAAACCATGATCCGGCGGCGACTGCGTATGGCGAGGCCGTGTGGGCCACATCTTGAAAGCTATCTGCCATGGGGACAGAGTGCAGAGAGTGCTGATAGCTTCGTGTGTGCTGTGTTCTGGCCGCTTAGTTCGCGTTGAAGCGAGAGGTAGCACGAAGGTGAATTCGTTCGCTGCTTCGCGCTGCTGTGACTGGCGGTCCTTCAGAGCGAGGGAATGCCCACCAGCGACATGCTGTTGTCACGGTTGGTGTTCACGCCTCATCATTCACTTCACTTCAAGGCAGCTCGCTTGAAAACAGCAACGTCGCCTCCCCTGACCGTCAGGAAGAGGCCACTGATCGATGACAGGGTCATCGTCGAGAATTCCAAGGGAAAAGCGTTCAGTTTGCCACGTAGATCCCTCGTATTGTGCTATTGTGGAGGCCCGTTGAAGAAAGCATCACCATGTGGGGGACAGTAGCACCACTTTGGATAGCAGTGAGGGGCGATAGATGTGGTGAACGATTCGGAGTTTGTGGTTGGCCAGTGAAGTCCCTCATTGAGAGGAAGAGGGTAGAAAATACAGCACTAACTTTGATGAATACTTTGTGTGCGAACGTAGTATGCACGCAAAGTACTGTAATGGATGTCATACCACAAAGAAATTGTTATGACATCCATTACGCTGGCCATATGACGGATACATGAAAGCAGTGGAGAACGAGCTTTTTGGCAGCTTTTGACGAAAAACTGGTTGAAAAGTGGGACAGAGCTATTTTTTATAACTATCGCTCAGGAAAGACCCTAGAATATTTCTACGAGAAAAGACGTCTACTTCAGACGGAAAACGCAGAACTAACGGAGTCCTCAATAGTGCCACTTATCGTTCATGGCTTACCCAACGAACTTCTGAGGCAGGTGCAAGTCGCGTAAAACTATCGAAGAACTCCTGGAATGTTTCAGAAACATCTGCACCGATTTTTCACCGCAAAATTCGCGTCCGACAGATCAAACTTTCGAAAGGGCTCCATGGAGTTCTAGCGATCTCGAAAATCTTCATCGCCGAAATCGAGTCGTTCACTTAATGTCAACTTACAGCAATGACGCATGACTAGTAGCCTCTCATTCAGAGGAAGCGCAACCAAAAAACTAATAAAAGATGTCCAGTCCCACGTGACGGCAAAAATTTAGACTGCTTTTCTAACTGCCCTTAGCCTTGTCTATATTAAACTCCATATCAATGGAGACGATGTTGACGCATTGGTTGATAGTGGTGCATCTGTATCTGTAATAAATGAGGTACTTGTTAAAAGTGACTAAATAATTAGAGGAAGAGCTTCGATGGGATGAGACAAATTTTTTATAAATTGTCGAAAGGAAGTGTCTCTTATCCAGGCCGGAGGGCTAATACTGACGCCTTTGTTGTGAAGGGATATGCCTATAAATTCTTACTTTCGAGATATAAAGGCACTGAAGTTAAACCATTATACGAGACGTGCGCGTTCTTGAACGTCGCGGACCACCTTGATAAGTGTGAAAAAACGTTCGTGAAAAATTCCCTGAACTTATCGGTCTAGGCAACTATCCACCGGCTAGAACAAAATTTACTGTTCCCTTTAAGCTGAGAGATGTTACGCCGGTCAGAAAAAAGCCTTACAGTATGTCACGCGAAAAGAAACTTTGGTTGAAAAATGAGATCCAGAATATGTTAGATGCTGGAATAATACGGCCATCGGTGTCGACGTTCGCCTCACCTATTACTCTGGCTCCGTAAGAAGACGGATCTGTGCGACTCTGTACAGGGGCGCTAAAACGTAAAACTATTCCAAACTTTTCTATTCCAATTCTGCAATCAGCCCACCGCGATTGGTCAAAAACTTTTTGGGCGACCCCCAGTTCACCTGTCTGTCACGCGACGTCACAAAAACTGCGATAGCTTCCCATCTGATATGACTTGTATACACTGATTATGCATAATTTGACCAAACAAAACAAAAATAGTTCTTTCTGATTCGACGCCTTTTTGCCATTGTCTCTCGGCTATTGGTCAAAAGTTTTCGGGCTGCACCCACTTCGCCTGCCTCTCACGCGACATCACAAAACAGCAAAAGCTTAGCGCGCCAAAGTGATGTGTACGCATTCAAGATGCATTAATATGCCGAACAAAAGTGAATTTTCTTCTGAATAGCCGCAGGCTGTCCCGTTCCGAAAGGAATGAAAGATGGCGGCCGCCGATCGCTCCGCCACTGGCTAGTCGTCCCTGTCAGAGAACATGGGTTTATTTGCGTGTAATAAAGCTTTTTGCATGGCCGTGTAACGTTTTCGAGAACTTTCGGCACGTTTATGACCTCGTTCTGCCAATTCTTCCTTGCTGATGTACCGTTTTAGCGTCATTCTTAAGCTTCCGTTGTATGCCGCTGCGATTGTCGACGAGCGACCGCAAGCTAAGAGAAAGCGGACCAATCGCAGACGCCGGCACCACCCTCTTCATCCGGTTATCGATATTCAGTGCAGTGGCTCGGCCCCATCGAACCCCTCTCCACTTGAGCATGCTCCTCACCTCTTGTAAGCGAATTAGATAAAAGCCGTCGCTCAGTGCAGACAATGTTATTAGTTTTTCAAAGAAACAAAATTTACCTCCTTTGAACGATGGGAACTTTTGATTGGTTTGGCCAGACAACCCTACGGGTCACCGCCCGATGCTTGCGTCGGCGGTTACGCAAATTTGACGTCATTAGATTGGAATAAAAACATATTGGAATAGTTTTACGTTATACGGCCCCTGATTACCGGGTCTTGAATAGCCAAACGGACATATTTTTTTCCTTTTCAAATGCCAAGGATCGCCGAGCTAATTGAAGAAACCGGAGGCTGCAAAATATTCTCCCGTATAGAACTTTGCAAAGGATTTTGGCAAATTCTGCTCGATGAGTAATATAAAATGTATACAGCCTTTGTCACTCCCTTTGATGTGTACGAATATAATCGCTTGCCTTTTGGATGGAAAAACAGTGCAGCATGGTTCTAAAAGATGATAAATAGTGTTCTCAAGCCATTTCTCACATTATTCTGTAATGTGTATGTAGACGACATCATAGACTACTCCAAGGATGAAACATCACACGGCGAACACTTGACATCTCTTTTCATGGCATTAAGTGACCCCAAACTTAAAGTGAATTTTGAGAAAAGTGAATTTTTTAAACACAAAATTACATTTCTCGGTCGCATTTTGGACGGATTCACAAAGAGCACGAAAGAGGAGTCCGTGGAACTTGCACGACAGATGAAGAAGCCAGACAATGCACACGCAGTCAGAGCTTTTCTTGGCCTCGCAGAACATATTAGAATTTAGGTAAAGGATTTTGCAGCAGGAGCTTTTTAAAGCGTTGAACAACCCTACTCCATAAAAGCACAGATTTTATTCGGACCGAAGAATGTGAGAAGGCGTACAGAGATTTGGTATTAGCCATATCATCAGACCCGGTCCTCACAATACCTAACTTCACTGTTCCATTTGAACTTACAATGGATGCATCGAACTACACAGGAGGTGGTGTACACTAAAAACGAAGAAGCACAAGTGGCAGTGATAGAGGAAGACAAGTGGTTAGATATTACTCTTATATTTTCACAAAATCAGAACAAGACTACAGCACAACTGAAAAGGAGGCATTGGCTGTTGTGCTAGCAAGTACTTTCGATCGTACCTAGAAGGCACGAAATTCAAACTGTTCACAGGCCATCAGGCGCTTACACATTTGCTGAATGTTAGTCAACCGTAAGGGCGAATCGCTCGCTGGATCAGTGAAATTCCACATTTTGATTTTGAGGTGGCACACGGGAGCGGACAAGATTTGTCAGATGCTGATGCACTTTCTCGACTTCCCATTGTTAGTGACTGCGGGAACGACGAAAGCGTGAACTCACTTGAAATGTGGGAAGGCACAGAACAGCTGAAGCACTTTGACGGAAAGTATCACGTACCGGATACACTGAAAACACAAGTTCTCAACCTCTATCACGACAGCTCAAAGTCAGGAAGGCATGACGGCTTCTGGCGAACATTATACATTATGATGAGAAGATTTACATCGCCCGGTATGAAAAAATATATTAGCGATTACATTAGCTCTTGTCAACAATGTCAACGGAACAAAGCAAAATATAAGCAGAAGACAGACAGCATGACTTTTCCACCTCATTCAGATGTGTCGTTTGAAACCGCACATGTTGATTTCGCTGAACTGAAGAAAAAAGCGAAGGAATGAAGAAAACGCAGTCCTTTTTAGTGTGCATTGATAATGCTCAAGGATCCTAGCTACCAAGCCAGGAAAAGAAAATGCTGATGCCCTTATATCTCTCGTGAATAGAGACATGTTTAAAGGATTGAAACGTGTCGTATCCGATAATGGCCCTGCATTCAGTAGTCAGGCATTTGCAAGGTGGGTAAAAGACAGAACCATTACCCAGAAGTCCACAGCACCATAAAATCCATCAGCTAATGGACTAGCAGACCGAGTTATCCGAGATATAAAACAATATATAAGTATGTACCGAGGATTCCCAGGAGGGTTGAAGTGTTGTCAACGAGCAGCTGTGTCGCACCACAGTAGATCTGATACGAGCACTCTCGGATGCAGTCCTCAATACGCCGCCTTTAAAGAGCCTATCTATTTGCCTGCGGACGATATACTTGGCATAACAGAGAAGCTTAACTTGACGGAAACGAAGAAGAGTTCAGAGCATCAAAGGAAGCACAGGGAAGCAATGAAGATAGCATTTGACAAACGTCATAACACAAATATTCCCGTAATTGCATTGGGCGATACGGCTCTGATGCGGAAAGGACATGGCGGTCCTAACACAAAACTTCTAGGTCCGTTTAAAGTGCTGAAATCAGCTACAAAACAAGGAACACTCAAGACCATCGGCTACACCACGGAAAACGGTTCGATGGAAATAGCAACCATTGCCAACGTCATCCTTTATTTACAGCGGATGTATGAAACAAAGCCCGGGAGAGTGTAGTGGGCCGTGATGACAAAGGACAGATCTGGCGGGAACGGGGGGAATAATAATAATAAAGGGATCGTGTTTTGGTTCTGTGCACGTTTGTCGTGTCCTGTCGACTGCGCCAATGTAACATTCCACGACAAGCGTGCACAGAACCAAAGCACGATCCCTTTGTTATTATTATTATTATTATTCCCCCCGTTCCTATTAGATATGTCTTTTGTCATCACGGCTTACTATAATATGTAATGGGCCGTTTCCTTCAGCGCGACAGCTTCTATGCTGCTCGTCGTCGCGTGACGCAAGCGAACGCCTCACAGATGTTAGCAGCCGTGAACACCGATTACAAGATAAATAAAAATAAACGATCGCGAAAGAGCAGCTCCTGCGTTTGGCAGTTGCGTCAAAGCCTATAAGAAAGAGGTGAACCATAGTGGGCAAGGTGCTTGCAGACGTCAAATGCATGCGTAATAGAGCTGCCAGGCGTCAAACAGGTGGGATAATTTAAGACTGTGTCAAAAACGTTTCGTAATGGCTTGCACCATAGTTGTTGGCACAAACGGTAGGATGGGTCAACCTCACGAGCGGAAGCTATACACAAAGGAGACCCTCCGCCAAGAAAACAAAGGAGTGTCGTCAAAATAAAAACGATTACTTTCCATTTAGCACAAGCGATTCCCGAGCGAAGTCAATCCGCGTTTTCAGCCTTTCTCCTCCCAATGTTCGAAGCAACTATAGAGAGAGCTCGTCAAGCTGTTCGCTGAGTTGTCTACACCTCGGGTCCTGTGGGAAATATCCGCCTTTCATCAAAATGCCTTCTTCGAAAAGAAAGAAAAGAACATTCACGCAGAGATTCCTCTGAGAGTTTTCTAAGTATGCATAAGCATAGTGCGACTTGCTCAACTCCACGCAGCCCGGTGTCATTATTATTGATATGAAACTGGATGCGATGGCTATAAACGACAGCGCTGCGGCGACACGAACTGCTGCAGACGGCTGCGCAAGGTGACTTGACGACACAAGAAAACTATGGCAAGCAACGGCGCCAAGTGCGCTGACGACGCTCCGATCATTACAAGCCATTATCAACGCCTTCTCCATCCGTGTCGAACCATCCTTAAACGTGATAAACCATGATCCGGCGGTGACTGCGTATGGCGAGGCCGCGTGGGCCACATCTCGAAAGCTACCTGCGATGGGGACAGAGTGAAGAGAGTGCTGATAGCTTCGTGCGTGCTGTATTCTGGCCGCGTAGTTCGCGTTGAAGCGGGAGGTAGCACGAAGGTGAATTCGTTCGCTGCTTCGCGCTGCTGTGACTGGCGGTCCCTCAGAGCGAGGGAATGCCCCACCAGCGACATGCTGTTGTCACGGTTGATGTTCACGCCTCATCATTCACTTCACTTCGAGGCAGCTCGCTTGAAAACAGCAACGTCGCTTCTCGTGACCGTCACGAAGAGGCCACTGATCGATGACAGGGTCATCGTCGAGAATTCCAAGGGAAAAGCGTTCAGTTTGAAACTTGGATCCCTCGTATTGTACCATGATGGAGGCCCACTGTAGAAAGGAGCACCGCGTTGGAGACGAATGAGTGGCGTTAGAGGTGATGAAGGATTCGGTGTTTATGATTGGCCGGTGAATTCCCTCAAGGAAAGAAAGAGGGAAGAAAAGGGCATAAAAAGCGGATCCGGATGGCTGTGAAGGAGAGACGCTCGGACGTGCAACGACGCTACAGTAGTGTGCTCCGATAGTTGGAACCATGTTCTAAAACTGAACCATGTACTTTTTTTTAGCGTAATCCTTTTTTTCGTTCTCTTCAACATCACTCAGAACCCTTCTTTCTCTCGACACCTGGCACGGAACCATGCATGGAACCTTCATTGGCCGCACGGGCCCCCGATTTCACAACAATGGTAGGCAGCGGTGAGATTCACATCACGGAACTTGGGGCGTGCCCAACTTCACAACAGCACCTTATCTTGAAAACTACCATCTTAGGTGACGGACAGACGGGTTGCCTCGTTTGGGTAGACATAGAATTGCCTATGCATTTAAAATCACAGGAAGCTCGGTCCGATGAATTGGGTGCGGGGGAAACGCCGACTCTTCGCTCAGAGGCTAAGCACGTCATAGCGAAAACAGTTTGAGCTGCGGCCCCATTGTGATGGAGGAACTAATCAACCGCGTTATAGAATTTTGAGGGCTTCCCTCGTACATTTTACCTTCGTCGCTTTAAGAGGAAGCTCTAGCTCGGACTCTAAACTGGGTGCCGAACATTCAAATACAAGTAAGGCATAGAGAAAGAAATTTCAAATTTCTTTCTCTATGAGTAAGGTGCGGAGCTGCTTTCATGAAAAAACCGCTTGACTGATTTGAATGAGATGTGTTACTTCAGGAAAAAAATTAACATTTCTTTTGTGTAGGTAGGAGAACTTTGATTTAAGGCATGGGATGTTTTACGAACATTGCCCAAACCCAGTAAGCTAGGAAAATTTAGGAGCACGAAGTTTGTAAGTCCGTAAGTTGGCACCGATAACAGATGCCGCAGTTCTGCAAACTACATCTGTTAAACAATCTAGAGCGGACAAATGTTATGCATAAATTTACAACTTACGTAAATCTGGTGCAGTGTTTGCAAGGGCTTCGCAAATTTTACGCTCGCATGTAAGTAGTATATTTTGCATGAGTTTTTCAGCATGAGATATATTATTAGGTTCATTTTCAGAATAATATTTTTATTCTTTTAACCTTTTTTTATTGCTGAGTTTTAGAGGCGTAACCTAATTGTTTCGTTTTGCGAAATTTAGCATCTTTCAACCTTTCTTGCAAAAAAATGGTTGACTTCAATAAAGATTTCACTGCCTATGATCACTGAATTTGAACTTTTTTCTTTTACATGCAGCATAATTCAAAACGTTTGGTGCCGTGCCGTCGAGAATAACGATATCTTCATTTCCGTGTACTTATATAGTAGGCCTCAAGCTGAAGATTCCTCTTTATGTCGCCTACTAAAATTACTCAGTGACAGTCTGTCCAGGCGGAACAAATTGCCGCTGCACTTAACAAACACCAATGAAGAAAAAGAAGAAACCGTGATCATCGTCTTGGATGAGCGCACTTATAGGACTTTGTTTGGTCTTAGTGAAGAAGGTGTCTTTAACTGGCTCGAAACTTGTTTTGTTTCGGGGTAACAACCATACCACCAGCTTTCGTCATCCGTGATGATCTTCGAGGGAAGGTATCAGTCACTTTTGATGTAGTTTTAAGCTCCTGGCAGAAAATTCAACAAGTGATCTTCGTTTCCCTCTTTCGTACGCCACGAGCAGGTAGATAATAAACATCGTGGTAACGAGTATTATGACTAATTACAAACTCAAAATCCAATCACAAAAGCTCGAACTTGTGCCGGAAGCTTCTGTAGTCTTGTCAGTCGTGTGGCGTCGGCTCCCGCGGGTTTTTACAACAAACTAAGTGCGACTAGACGCGCTCAAAAGCGTTATATGCGAGTTATAACCGCTTTCTAAAAAAAAAAGAAAAAAGAAAAAGAAAGCTGAACTACTCAGGAAGTCAAATGTTGAGAAAATGTGGGAATGGTAGGGGCATTACGCAGGCAAATTTCGAAATATGTATGTCACTTATGGATTAAAGAAAAATTGCTAAACCTTCGCTTTCGGCATACTTATAGGCGTTATATGAAAGACTCACAAAGTTTTCCCACTTTTCCGGGCGTAACATAAACGGCAAAAGTTTCATACCTAAAGAAAACGTGGGCCACATTTCGGGCGTCGCTTACAGAAATATTTAAGTGTGTAGGTTGACTATGTGCTTTGAAAATCTTCACCGAATGCTCATCTTGCTCGAATTTTATGCGTTATACGAGGCTCGTAGTTGCTTTTCACGAGTCTCCTCAGTGAACTATGGGATGCACGTCGTTTATATTTTGTTGAAGTAAGAAGCGTGTTGTGCGGACAGGAGTAATTGGAGTGATGAATGGTAAATGTGTAATTGTTGAGGGTAACTGCGGCCTCTGTATAAAGTTACATTTTCAAGCGCTCGAGAGTGCCATACTGCCGTTATTGGTAATGTTTCCAAGAGTCCTGAACGAACTGTGCAAGACGGCAACTTCCAATTCGTGAAATGTTTGGGAATGCTAAATCTCATACGCGGCTGCAAATTTCATGTTTCTGTCTTATTTATAAAGGTTGCAAATAATCACTAAACTATGGTTTCCTATTTTCATGCGTCATATCACGTTAGTAGTCCACGACTCCGGTGTCCTCAATAAACTAAACAAGACATTTTCTTTATATTTGGTGAAAACAAGGGGAGCGCTACCGCTTATAATGAGGCAAAATAAAAATGTTTAGCTTAACTATAGTCTGTGCAATCAATAACGTGTGCAGATGCTCCAGAGCGGTTTGAGTATGCTTTGCAATCGGCGCAAGATTTACCCCGATTCCCTTGCACAAATACAAATGCAAAAAAGAGTATTCATGGAACATGGGGGAAATTATATTGGAAATTTGTGTGCGGAATTAAATGCATGTGAATTACTTATCGTCTTTGCGGCAAATTCCTTTGTCAAGCACTCGAAAGCGTGATGTGGCCCTTTTGTGTTTTGTTTCCCAGTGTTCCGTGAGAGCTCTTTGTTACAGAAAGCCTATATGTGTTGAAAATAAGGGCAACCTTATTAATTACAGGCCGGTAGTATTTAAAGTGCTTGAGCTAATTACAACCTGCGCAATTAATTGCGTAGTAGGCAGAATTCAAGTTGTGTGGGCCGATTACAGCATGTGCAATTCATTACGTTTGCAGGTGCTCTGGAACGTGAGGAGTGTGTTTTGGGAGCAGCGTAACATGTAGCCCGCTGCCCTGGCATAAGTGCAGACGCCATCGAAATAATATTAAGGAAGAAAGAGAAGGCGGGGGGGGGGGGGGGAAGCACGGGAACGCTATGACAAATGGCTTTGCAAAGTTGAATGCATGTGGATCAAATGTAGCCTTTGCAAAACATTTCTTAATCGGGTGTTGGAAAGTGTGATACAGCCGTTTTGCAGCTATGTGCTCACCAATGTCCCGAGATAACTCTATGTTACACCAAGTTTGTACTTCACAAAAATAGGGTTCATGTTAACTCTTCCAGACGCTGTTGACCCCTTTCCGGCAAGCCATCTTTTCTTTTCGCCCTAAGCCCCGTCTACGTGACCACATAAAACCAAATAACAAAGTTGTTAAAAAAAAAACGTGATTGATATTCTGCGGGAAAGCACACCATTGATTACAAAGCATCTTAATGGTAGTGAAACGGGCATAGAGATTTTGGTTGTGAAATGGGAAGGTTACTCCACTTGGATCGATGCAGTGGCACCTCACACTTCAGCAAAATATTCTCAAGTGACCCTAGCACCCTTCGCAATTCCATCTCGATAGATCTACTTGTACCCTGATATTCAGGCCAGCGTTCGACGGCAGCATACTGATGATGATGATGAATCAACATTTATTGGGCCCGAAATAAATCGCTGGTGCACGCAGGCACCAGACGAGGTGGTTCCCTAGCTACGGGACCCATATGATGGGCACCTGCGTGGGGCCGCTGAAGGCGTTTCTTACTAGAGAAGTTGAGGCGGAGGTCTTGAAGATCGTTCGATGGTTTTACACGTGTCCTGGCGCTTGGCACAGATGTAATGAGTGCCTCTGCATGCTGCAGTCAAAAGTGCATCCAGTCTAGAAGCTTTGTACTGCGTGCTTCTGGATAATCCTTGATGTACAATAAAGAGCTTTCCTATTTCTTCAGACGTGCTGACGTTTAGAATGTCTGCGCGCTGTGTAGGTGTGCTGTAGGTGGTGTGCGCAAAAAGAAATTCGAAGGTACCTTTCAAATTAGTTCTGTAGAATAAAAGGTTCATCCTGCTGTCAGTGAGGCCGCGGAGCTCCATCTTAGATGGAGGAAAATACTGTTGCCGTCTCTATTAGAAGTTTCTCAGAAGATTTGCTAACGAAGGCCTTAACGTGATAGCGCTAACAGCCCTTCGTCGCAGAAAATCTGGCGTCGGCAACTGGAGTCTTGTGTCGACCGTCGTTTCGGGAATAATCATTTCGAGCCACGCGTACCCAACCACGCATGCACTCCGTGTAGCGCAAGGAAGTTGCTGAACTAATTAAATTTCTCAAAGTAAATGTGCCAGAGAAATCGTAAAGTGCGACTTAAGTACAACCTACAGACGTGATAGCGTCCGAACGTAATTTGAATGTACGAGAAAAAATAATTCTGTTCCATGGAAATTCAAGCATAAACCCTTTTAACGCGATAGCGTTTCCCAGCTGCCGTTTGAGGTCTGTCTTGGTAGGAATGGTGCGGCCCCCTCGGTTCCTTGCACACTATCAAAAAAAAAAAAAGAACCACAACGCTTGCCTTCGTGCATAGCGTTTGCGGCCAGCGTTTCCCGGTTAACCTTACATAAACTGCACTTTCTGGGAAGCGTGAGAAGCACTCAGGGATCTTTGTATGCTATCGCGTTCTACTCTTGAAGGCTTAGCTTAAGCGTCCTCCAATTTTTTCTTTCCCTAATGGATCCGGCAGCTTGTTTTCATCTTTGCTGGCAGAACGCTGGGAATCACGTCTTTCCTAGCCAAATCATCTTCATCGCTTTCACGAAAATCTGATACGTTACCGGAAGCAACGTCCTCGAGCAATGTTCTTTTCCGCCGGATGTGTCGTCACATAGCGAAACTTTTTTTCCCTGTAGTGTTGTGCAGGGTACACGCAATATTTTTCAACAAAGAGCAAGAGAATAAGGAGAAGGAACGCACGCGGACCGTACATTCACGAAGAATGGCGGGGGTTCATTTTTTAAAATCCTAATCTGGCGCTGCACAATCGGAGCACCAGATTAGGATTAAGGTGTACACCAACATGCTACGATGAAAAGTGGGTTTAGCATACCTGATCAACTCAAACAGGCTAGGTGACTATTCGTCACCGCCCTGTTTCAAAGGGTATGCCAATAAATAACAATCATCATTGCCCGAGCAAACGCCTAGTTTTGAACGAATAGGCTGTGATGAATGCATGTCCAGAATGTACAGAATTATGTATGCATAGCGTTGCAAGAGTTAAGCTGCAATAGTGTGGTGGCGAATCGAAAGTGTACCTGGACTAACTAGAAACGTTGCAAGTAATTACTGAAGCCCCGTTTCCGTATCTCTCTTTCTTGTGTTATACGAGGTACGGTTTTCATGGTGTCCCCGGTGAACAGACAAGGCGCCTTGTTTTTATTTGTTTAAAATCAGGGCAGCTTATGGAAGGCTTGCAGGGAAAATTCAAAATATGTGAGCTGTAATTACGGCTTTTCAGCTTGAATCAGGCATGCAAGCAATCAGGGGCGTTAGAAGTCTGTTTTGTGAACAACGCTTAATTGAACCGTCTCCACTGGGAGGACTGCTGAACTGCTGAACGCAAGCATGATCAAACTTAACGAAAAGGGGGGAAGGCGGCGAGGGCACAATGTGGGCGCTAATGTTCTGGCAAAGTAAAATGTGTGTGGAAGGATTGCTGCCTTTGTGAAAATTATGAACAGAGTGCCCGAAAGCGTTGTATGCTGCCAAGGTTTTAATCGGATTAGTCATAAACGGGCAACATTTTAAAGCATGTGCTTCGCTTACGGGCAGCAGTAATTGCTAGTGCAACTGCTCAAAGGAAAACTGTTTCGCTGGAAATGGGTTTGTGATTCTGCAAGGTCGCACAAGCCTGCTCTCATCTCTTGTGGAACCTTTTCGACAATCTCGTAGGTACGGCTGACTGAAGATCGGCCGATGGGAGTGGTCTTTAACGTCCATCCATTTGTACTTTTCGAACCACCCAATTATCCACTCAAAAACTCATGTACATGTCAGTTCCTCCTCAATAGACACTGTTCAAACCATTTCCTATTGTCCCTTAGGCCACCTTTCTTAGTAGGAATCAAAACGTAAAGAAGATTTGTTGTCCGTTACGAATAGGCGTCACAACATCGCAAGGGTATACCGCGACAACAGTTGGGGCCTACTGTAACCACAAAACAGTAATACACATTACTGCTATATCGGCTTGCCTTCTAACTTGTGAGGTACTTGTCAACCTGCACCCTCCTAGCGGCAGAACTCAGCAGTACAATTACGAAGAACTCGAGAAAGCCAGCCCGGTTTATTTTTTTATTATTTTTATTTTTGTAGGCCCCCTAACCATATTTACTTTTGGCTCGTGTTTCGAGGCGAAGCACGAGCGACATCATATTTAGAGCTGAAATAGGGACAGTTGTGTTACCGCCTCAATCTTCAAACTGAAAAAGTTTCGGCTATCGTTCGAGTATAGGATCTTCAAGCGCCTAGTATAGATTGTTGCAACACAATGCTGAATAACCATAGTAAAGGCGTTGCATTTTGTTACCTTCTCTACTTCTCAGTTGCGGCGCTTGAAATTGTGATTCGAACTTTCCTGACTAGATGTACCATCACCCGCATCGGCTCTTTGACAGTTTTGCTGAAAGGCGAAACACTGAAAGCGACAGCAAGGTTTAGCGTTGCGCTCGATACCCTCACATGCTCACGGAGGTGTCACGGCGCTACGCAGCACGCGAGACCACTTCTGTTGCGAACCATGAACAACACCCTGGCAGATACCAAACGCCCGGCACTAGTGGCGTCACCGGCGACGCGCGTCGACGGAGCAGGAGGTGAGACCAAAGCAGCCCCATGGCGTTTGTCAGCCCACACTAAAAGGATCAGCCAGAATTAGATTTGCTGCCCATTCGGCTCAGACCAGTGCAAGTCCTACTGTGTGGTATGCACACAGCTCCTGAGCAGGAACGCCTAATGTGTCTGCGCACAACGTTCGCGACAGCAGTGGCGGCCAGAATGCCGCCCAGGCACCGGCAGCGCTGACTGATTGGAGCGAGACGGTGTGTCCCCACTTGGCTTTGTCGTTTTTGCAGAGAAATGCACTGTGCGTCTCTGGAGATCTAAACCCTCCATGAGCGGCCTGAGCATGCGCCGCATATGAACATAACGCCGCATTTCGAGAATAATGCTTTGCATTCTGCTCGAAACAATTTCGCTTTGTTTCTTACAGTGAAGCAACAATTAAGTCACAAAACCAAACACAATGCAACAAATGAAGGTAGCGGTAAACATATGTCACTATGTGACATATGACATATGTGACTATATGTCCCTCAAAACTCAGACAAGGAAAGGAATGAAATAATTTTACTCAAAAGGGATGACTCTGTGGCCTATTGTGGGGTGCGGGATAACAGAAGTGTCCCATAGGGGTATACAATCTGGCTGGAGTTCTTGAGCAGCATAAGCCATGCTTCCCAGTTAACGTTGGCCAAGCTGCTCAACTAAAAAAAATGTTTACAAAACCACGGTCCAAGATACAGTTACAAGACCTACGAAGTTGGTCATCAGAGGCCTGACAAACGAACACCGCAGATTTCAGAACTGTAACTTGCACTGGTATCTTTTTAAGATTTTCTTTACGTTGAAAAGCTTGGATAACGTTAGCTGTGACACCCTATGCACTCACTGGGAATTCCTGAAAGAACGACCGAGCGCTTCTCGGTGTTTCAGCATGCCTGTCACCCCTTTCACTGCGCCAAAGGATATGTAGTCTGAGTAACACAAACCTTCCATATGCTAGGTGACGGGGATGTTTTATTAAGTAGAAAACGAATTGTGTATGCTGTGTGACATCTACATGATAAGTATTCTTCGAAGAATGTCCCAGAAGGACACGGCTTCCCTACTCTCTATGAAAGAGCACTTGATCAATCGTTTCAGCACGCAGACACAACGACTGTTTGTCGGCACGGCACAAAACACGCCCTTTTCTCCAACCATGTCCTGACAGGAAGGGTTGCCACATTTATTGTACGCAAAAAAAGGAAGAGTTTTCGTAATTGGAGGAACAATCACCCAAGGCGTGATGCTGCGCGAGTAATTTCAATGCCTGCCGCAAATAAATTTTTGCTGCACTAGTGGACGCCTTGTTCCTAGTTCTCCGTTACCGTTAAGTGAGTTATATGACGCGAAGCTTTATCGTTTGACGGATTGCAGAGGGTGTGTGAATATTCAAAACTTTCAAGTAACGAATCGAATCCTGCCTTATTCAATTCGGTTTTAGAATCGAATACTCACTATTCGTAAAAAGGAATATTCTTCCAACAAGTTTAGAACATTTCAAAGCATCAACTGTACCCAGATAAACATAATATTGGGGCAAAATCAATGTGCATTTAATCCCCGCGTGCATAGCATTGACAAAAAGCGTGATACCTTGCGTAGATGAGCAGGCTACGCCACTTAGGGAGTCATACTTTAACAGCTATACATCGATTGTTCGCACTCTAGCAAGAGTTCCGTGCGTGCGCAGAAACTGTTTATTTGCTCCTAATGCTCTATTTGCGCTTTAAATTAAAGAATGTTGATAACATTAAGAATATTCAGATGTGAACATCATTTTATATTAATTGCGAAAACGGAAAGTATCTGACTCGATTGATGTCTCACACTATTCGACTAGTATTCCATTGTCTTAGAAATCAATGTTGGCACACACCTATACCAAATTCTGTGGGACCTTGGGTGCCACGCAGCTACACACGTAGCCCTTAAGGATCAGCCCATCGAAACAGTTACCAAACAACGAATTGACAGATACCTACCAGTTAGAAATGAGCAGGACCAACCACTTCCATCAGAATACAGGGGAGCCGCTCAACCTGAACTCGGTCAACCCTTCACCACATCCGAAATCCGGAGGGTGTTAAGTGAACTAAATCGAAAGTTAGCCCCCGGTCCTGATGGAGTAACAATCAGATCACTTAGCAATCTCGATGAGCCGTCAATTGAATCGCTGACAGAATTCATCAATGAGGCATGAATTTCAGGCGAAGTCCCAGAAGAATGGAAAACTTCACACGTTATACTAATACCGAAACCGGGTGCTTGCAAAACTTAAGACCAATATGACCTACATCATGCGTGGGGAAGGTCGCTGAACACGCAATCGTTAATAGGCTAAAAGACCACTTAGAGGACAATAAGATATACACTCACAACATGCTGGGTTTTAGGTCCATACTTTCCACGCCGGATGCCATGAAGCGAATTAAACACCACATACTCGACGGATATTCTAGAAATACTAAGGCTATACTTGGATTAGACTTGGAAAAAGCGTTCGACAGCATCGAGCAACATCCTCAAAACGATAGAAGACATTGGACTCGGGTTGAGGATGTTTAAATACATCAAATCCTTTCTGGAAGCACGCACTGCGAAGATAAAAGTCGTCGACATAAACTCGGAAGTGGTTCAACTCGGAGATCAAGGAACCCCCCGAGGATCGGTGATCTCTCCCATCCTTTTAAACCTGTGCATGACTGGTCTGTCCAGAAAGCTGGGGAACATTAAGGGCAGTGACCATACCATATATGCTGATGATCTCGCTGTATGGTGTGCTGGTAGCCGTGAAGGGCGGATATGCAGTACGCATTGACTGAAGCGATCAAGACGGTGGAGGAATACCTGAGACCCAGGTGCTCCCCACATAAAGCGGAGTTGCTAGTTTAAAGACGTAAAAAAGGGGGTAGGACTAAGGGCTGGAAACCTCTATCGGAAAGCAATATACACCTACATAGAGAAAATAGTATCAATATACCCAGAGTCAATGTGATCAGGGTGCTAGACTTTTCTTTGATGCAAACGGTGCAAACCAAACGGAAGTCATGAAAATCACCCTTAAAACGGATAACGCGTACAGGATGATTAGACACCTGGCAGGAAGACACAAGGGCATGAAAGAAGATAACCTCATCAGGTTAATCAACTCTTTCATATTCTGTCATATTTCATACGCCGCTGCCATGTACAACTGGACGCAGGCTCAACTCAAGAAACTTGACGCAGCGATCAAGAAGGTTGTTAAAAGCGCATTGGAGCTCCCAACTCGAACCAGCACTGAAAGATTGCTCAAGTTAGGAATGCACAACACGACCATGGAGATCGCGGAGGCTCAAGAAACATCACAAATAGCGAGATTATCTGCAACCAGCACGGGAAGATCAATCCTGGACAACATCATGATCAACCCCATTACGGATCCAACACACTAATGTTCATCAAGAATTCTCAGACAACGTAATTGCCGCACCGCTACCCAGGATTTTGCACCCAAAACATAACATCAACAGGAGAGTTGCACGAGCGAGGGCGTTATTCAAGAAAATGGATAAAGGGGGCAGAGGAGCCTGCTTTGTTGATTCGGCTGCATACAAGGATTGAACTAAGTTCGCGGCGGCGGTAGTGGATCATCACGGCAAATGCACCAACTGCGCAATGGCCTGCACTAGCAAACCTGAAGTCGCTGAACAAGTTGCCATTGCATTGGCACTAACAGACGATAGATTCACAGAAATATATAGTGACTCGAAAACAGCTGTTAGAGCTTTAAATAGGGGAAAGATTTCCCCACAGGCTGCGAGAATAATTAACCAAAGGCAAACAAATGTTACACGTTACAATTATTGCTTCCCGGCGCACCTTGATCCACTTGATGACATTCCTGTCAATCCAAATGAATCAGTCAACAGCGTCGCCCGTGACCTTACAGACCAGGGCGCTTTTACATATGGTTTTGATTCTGCTGGATTGGAGAACCTACATAGAGAGACGCTCATTACATACAATGAAATTACAAAATATTACTACATGGAAAGAAGGGAGTTTCTGCCCCCTCCCTATAGGCTAAACAGAGCACAAGCAGTTACACTTAGGCAATTACAAACACAGTCTTATTATTCACCTGCACAAATAAAGGAATGGTATGACATTGCAGACATGAATATTATATGCAAAGCATGCGAAAAGGAGATATGCACGCTTGAACATCTGCTCTGGGAGTGTGGGTCGCTCGGCGCTGGCATTTCCCGGAATCGGTTTTTAGGAATGATCAGATCTCCAGATCATATCCCTCAAGTCCTGGCTGTCCAGTACGCCCGTGATAGGGCTAGGAGGCTTGACTTCCCGGTCCCAAGATGGGAATAGCCAGACAGGTGACAACACCTTGTACAGGACCAGAATAACCTTCTACCTCCTCCTCCTCCCCTCCTCCTCCTCCAGACCCTGAGAATTGTGGCATTGGCGCATGTATCTTGGAGGTCATATAGCATGCAATTTTGTAGCGTAGAAAGATGAAGTTCTGCACATCGCCAGTAAAAAAAAAAGAAAAAAAAAGGTTCTTTAAAAGGAATGACTTTGTTTTGTTTTTTATTATTTCTTGCTGTATGTGTCGATTTCCTTCCGTGTGGCCAATTGTCCCCGCGGGCATTAGTCATGTTTCAAGGGCACAATACAAAAAAATGGTAGTGCCCACTGCGACGGCCTGCGACTGTCACAGCAAGTGAGTTCAAACGTAGCGATATGATTAGTTTCTTCTCTTGTTTCGTTTTTCTTTTTGTTCCTGTGCGGGAGAGCACAATATTTCTGCGTGTGAAAATAATACGGTCCCCAAAATTGATATTTGCAGTAGGCTTGATACGTCTTGGGTTAAATATTTACAGAGGTTCACTGCATGACACATCAATTTCTCTGGCCAAACATCGGATGACTGCTGCCGCCACGACGTTGGCCGAGCAACCGCAAAGTAAAGCACCATCACTCGCGCAAGCGACCAGGCCTGGACAAGTAACCTTGCCCTGAGGCTACGGGCTCTGACCAGTGGGTTGTGGTTGACGAAGTGAAAGAATAGGACGTAGAATTGCTCTTGGTACGGCTGGTTTCGAGCATCGAAGAAAACGCCTAAAGGAGTGTTGGTGTAGTGAGGGGCAATATCCCCGCAACCATCTTTTGCACAGGGTGTTGAGGAACACAATTCGCGAATGTTTTTCTACAGTTTTCTTCTTTCTTTGGAGGGGGGTGGGAGTGGGGGGTGGCTCTGGTGATATCGAATGAAACCTTGGTCCTTAAGACTACTCTGAATTGCTTTTGGGGCTTGATTCCTCAACACGGAACTCTGCTGAGCAAACGCGCCTAATGTTAAGAGCCGTAAAAGACATGCATGCATGCTATTTGCAAGTGCGTAAATTTGAAGGTTACATGAATACAAATACTATCTTTATAAGAAAAAGGCAAAAGATATTAGGTCAGAAGTTTCGGGTACTATCACAAGGCCATTAGAAGAAAAATCGGAACACGTCGCTGACATCAACGAGAAAGTTTCTAGCATAATGAAAACTGTTGATAAAGTAACCGCTCATAATTTCGCTCTAGAGTCCCGCTTGGGTTAACTTAAGGATAGGATAAGTGGCGCCGCGACAGTTTACGTTTTCATGGTATTTTTTACGCTAACGAAGCATGACGAAAGACATAGGTTAACCACGACAATAAATAATGTTATCTATACATTTCCTGTAGCCTCAATCCAACGTGAGCACTATCTAAGATCTTTCTCGCCAAATAAATGCAAACAAAAGAAAAATTCCTGTCTAATTTATATAAACGATTCGCATTCTTTTGCTTCATCATGTATGCACCTATTTTCAGGTGACTGTGTACTTGTCAGGAAAATTACTTTTGACAGCGACGTAACGATTCTTCAGTATGACCTTCACGCAGTCAATGAAAGTTTTTCAGTGGCAACCCGCACCGCGCGACACAAGTAGAATTTGGTAAAGGTCAAGCCAGTTCTTAAACTTTCAAACTGCCTTATGATAAGTTCATCATGGACAACAAAACCTAAGCGGACAACGTTGTTTCTAACAAAATTGAAGAAGTTCCACAAAGCAGCAGTAATGCGCAGCGTTCGAGCACCGTCGTGTCACGTCCTTCGAGCCAGAAACGCGAGGGACAGTGACTCTTTATCCATAATTCTTGGTGTCTCAGTTTGATATTCTAACGTCAGAAGTGCTACTAGCAAACATGACTTTTTATCATCGGCGGCTGACACATGTTCTGCGCAAATCACTGCACTGACTCAATTCTGGTTAACTGCGCATGTCACCGACGCTGAAGTTTTCGACGGCGCAAAACTGTTTAGCGGACATCACTGCGATCGCACCATGCGTAGAGGATATGGCATGCTTTTGTAGATTTTGAAAAAAAAAAAACGTTGCTTTTTTCCATTTTTTTTCTTCATTGTTGGTATGCACTGCGCATGTCATCCTTTCCGCATATATTTGCCGGCGCGGTTGCAAATAAAATAGATGCGAGCGCCTGTCCTGTCTCTTTTAGGCTGTTCGTGTGTGTCTTCCTATGCGCTTATTTTCTGTCGATCTGCACTGCATCATGTAGCCCGTATGCAGGTGTTGTTAGATAAGATCTAGACATTGCTGCAATGTTCTACCCCTATCTCCTGCGTAAGGTGTTCATACGCTACATACCACCATTCCTTCAAGCGCCACATTGAGCGAGTTTTTGTTGTTGTTGCTGATGTCTTTTGAAGAAAACAAGAGCTGAACAATGAAAATCTTGAAAACAATTGTTAATGAAGTTATAGAAAGTGTCAATGGCGTTAACGACTCACTGAAAGAGGCATGCTGGCCCATTTTATTTATTTAATGCATTCGTGCAATAATAACATAATAATAACAATAACAAAAGCTGGCAGGAAAGTAACGTTAAAGCAATCGATTACTTTCCTATTACCAATTACTTTCCTGCGGCAGTAATTGGTAACTGTAATCAATTACATTTTAGTAGCTGTGATCGTAATCTTTTTTTTGTAACACGTACAAATCTTATTTAACGATTCCCTTTCGTCTGTCTTCTACCAATTATCCGTTTTCCAAAGATTGCATTACATATGGAAAAATAATTGCATCTGCTGATGCTAACCACCTCAAATCTAATCTCATTATTATTACCAGCATTTGTGGCGTTATCCCCCTTCCGCTCTCTTTCTCTTTTTAACCCCCTTCACCCTTTCCCCATGCAGGGTAGCCAACCGGAACTGCCTCTGGTTAAAATCCCTGCCTTTCTATGCATCTCTTTCTCTCTCTCTCTCTCTGTGGGGTTCTCACCCATGCGCTCTTGGGACAAAGGAACGACAACATAGTAGTGCAAGGGCATCATTGTGCTTTTTATACACTAATGCTGGCTAGCTATCCAGAAAACATGCCGATGGGCGCTCGCCAAATAGCGAGCGAATACGTTCGCTCCATGCTGGATAGCAAAGCTGGGTCGTTCGCGCTTATGGTCACGCGAACGGTGGTGCATTCGAACGAGGCCTCGCGAGACGGTCTCGCAGAAGCATGGATCGGCGCATGCGCGGAACGTCCGCACCGCTTGCCGATCCGAGCGAAAGAGGAAGAGCCTACTCCCTGTCGCGCACGACCAACCCAGCCATCTGGCACTAGCAGCGCCATAGTCGCGCCATCTCTCGTAATGCGTTGCAACTCGACCGACCGCCGCCGGCACTAAGCTACGCGGAGAAGCCGGAGAACAGGAGACGCGAGACATGCGGGGAAAACAACATATCAAGGGACGCGTGAGAATCGCGCATCGCCACACATTCCTTCCGAGTTCTAGGTTCCTTTTTTTTTTTGCGGACTATTGCATGCCTGGCGAAAGCGTGTCCTGCGGCAATTATAAGGAGGACAACGTAAAAAAACATTAAGTATATGGTTCGCAGGGCTTTTTTTATTGTTCCAGCTTGACATTGGTAGCCTAGGACACCCAAAGTCTTCTCCCTATTTGTGGGAAGCGCGCAGATAGATAGATAGATAGATAGATAGATAGATAGATAGATAGATAGATAGATAGATAGATAGATAGATAGATAGATAGATAGATAGATAGATAGATAGATAGATAGATAGATAGATAGATAGATAGATAGATAGATAGATACTCCCTGCTTGAGGGCAGCACAGAGAAGGTGATAAACACTTGAATAAATATCGAAAAAAGAGAGAGAAAGAAAAAGTATAAAGGTGGTTAAACGATTGAGAAAGATCAAGTTCCGTACCCTACACAGGAGGAGGGGAAGGGCAGACAGAAAGACTGAAGCCACATGCACGCAATCGTCTACGGTAACCTTAGAGAGAACGAGACGCCATGTTCAATTCCGATTGTTGAGGTCAACCTCGCTATATATGCTTGCCACAAAGCGGTGTTTAAGAATGACTAAACATGAATAAAAAAAATAGAGAAGTGCACACGCATGTCTCCAAAAATATACGTGTGCGCGGACGGCCTCCCGGCAAGCGAACTCCGTAGTAACTGAGACGCATGGTCGAATGCCTGTGCACTGCATGGACGTCATGAGCGAGTCTTTATCGACAGGCACAGGGGAAGCGCGACGCGACGGTCCAAGAACGTGCCGTGTGTGCAGGCACTTATTGTGACATAGGTTTGAAGCAGTTAGTTACTAGAGCATATTGTGGCTCACAATATCCAGTGCTTTTTAGCAGATAATGATGTCTTATCTCCTTGCCAACACGGCTTTCGGAAGGGAATGTCCACGACGACACAAGTGGTAACAACTATTCACGACCTTTGAGTTGAGCAGCTCTAGATCGTTCTGGGCGTATTGATTTCCTTCTGTTGGATTTTTCCAAAGCGTTTGATAAGTTTCCGCCCAGTAAACTACTTCTAAAATTAGGTAACGTAGTATTGGCACTTTTTCTTATCAAATGAGTTGAGGCATATTTAACTAATAGAAAGTAGTTTGTTGAAATCAAATATAGTGTATCTAGGATGCTCAGTGTTACATCCGGTGTTCCCCAGAGGAGTGTTTTGGGGCCATTATTATTTCTTATATATGTAAATGATTTAGTGCAAGGAATGCCTGACTCAGTGTCTATGAAACTTTTTGCGGACGATTGTGTTTAAAGAAATAACCTGCCATGAAGATCATAACCTATTACAGCGAACTCTCACCCACATCGAACGCTGGAGCGCAGAATGGGACATGGAACGAAACGTTAACAAAACAGCGTTAATAAATTTAACGTGGAAAAATAATCCTAGCGTGTTTACTTACACTATCCATGGCTCTAACATTCAAGCAGTAACTCAATATAAGTATTTAGGGATTACTGTTTCTAGTGATGGGACATGGGGGGGGGGGGGGCGCAAACTTCGCAATTTGCACAAGAGCTTTTCGGAAACTATATTTTCTTTTTAAAAAGGAAGCTTGCAAAGCCTACGGTGAATGTTAAAGTTCAAGCGTACAATGCCATTATCAGATCTAAATAGGAGTATGCATCCGTTGTATGGTATCCCCACGCAAAAAAAAAAAAAGATATACAGTGCTTAGAATGCCTGCAAAGGAAAGCAATCAGATTTATATTTAATAAATATAAAAGGCTGGATTCTCCAACTAAGCTCATGATTGCGAAAAGCATCCCCACATTAGCTGTACGCAGACATATCAGTCGACTAAAATTCTTGCGTAATATTTTGTCTGGAAAAATAAATATATCTTTAACCTCATATTTAAGGACCATTACAAGAAGACCAACTCGTAACACTCACAAACACTCCCTACAACCAATTTTTGCCAAAACAGAGGCATTTAAGCACAGTTTCTTCCCACGCACAGTTTCGGATTGGAACAGTCTACCTGAATTTGTTTGTGAGGCTGAAAAGCTTGACGAAACCCTTGAAATGCATCTGTTGTGTTAAATATAGGCCCAGCCAAACTGTTGTATTATTTCTGGTGCAAGTGCTGTTGTAACTAATTTATGTGCTTTTCTTTTTATGTGTGTGTGTGATAAATATCGTCCTCGTCAGACCGATGTATTAAATTGTCGTGCGAATAGTGCCGGAAATGATTTCAGTGTTGTTTTTTTCCCATTTCATTGTAATTCTACTCCTACTTGGGCCACGTTGACCCGCAGTATTGTGAAATAAATGAATAAATAAATAAACAAACAAATAAATAAATAAATAAACAAATAAATAATGCAGTCGAATTGGTTTCGATGCGCCTGCAAACAAAGTTTACATGGCCCAAGCCCTTCTTAACCGAGTCTTTGAGCTTGCAGTACATTATGTACTATACTTTAGACTAAAAATAATAAATACTGTAGACGGATAAAGGCTTCCAGGCTTCGGTAACAACACAGCAAAAAAAAGTAAAAGCAATTCCGCCTCCTCCTAACTGTGATAGTGCACGATACGCGATCATATTATAGACGAGAAATCCGTCGGGTGTAGCAACAGGCGGGATTAGCCTGGCATGCTCGGCCGGAAATTGCATCGCCTGAGCCTTTCTCACATAGTTAACTCGGTTGCTGCAGAAAACGTTGAACACCTGAGCGTCTGGCAGGGAAGTAATCCACAAATGTAGTGCTCCTTTCCTGATTACTCCAGACCGTTGAGGAAACAATATGGCTAGGAAGGTCCGCGTATAGGGATCGCCTTTCCTGCATGCAGTTTGCGCCACAACGTCCTCATTTCTACGCCGAACTGTGCGCATATCCAGACTACGACTTTCACATCACCCATATGACGACACAAAGACGGAAATGAGATCGCCCCATCCTAACTAACGAAGCCTGTGTTTGTGTGTGTGTGCGCGTGTGCGTGTGCGTGCGTGCGTGCGTGCGCGCGTTTGTGTGTGTGTGCGTGCGCGTGCGTGCGTGCGTGTGTGTGTGTGTGTGTGTGTGTGTGTGTGTGTGTGTGTGTGTGTGTGTGTGTGTGTGTGTGTGTGTGTGTGTGTGTGTGTGTGTGTGTGTGTGTGTGTGTGTGTGTGTGTGTGTGTGTGTGTGTGTGTGTGTGTGTGTGTGTGTGTGTGTGTGTGTGTGTGTGTGTGTGTGTGTGTGTGTGTGTGTGTGTGTGTGTGTGTGTGTGTGTGTGTGTGTGTGTGTGTGTGTGTGTGTTACATTGCAAACAAAAATTTGTATTCGCTACTGCGAGTAAAACATCAACGTTGCAAAAGAAAACAAAAAATGTCGCTTTCAGGATTCAGCCTTACCTTGCCCTTCCGCGTTGCTCGTGGGAAGAAAATGGGCTTAAATGGAGCCTGAAATGATTTTGACGATTTTGTAAAAACTTACTGATTCGTTAGGGCAGGTCCTCCTGATCATTAAGTGACACATTTAGGCGCTGTGTGCAAGACATGAGATTCATTATGAGGTTTTCAAATTGTTCATCGCTAGTGATCGCAGTGGCGCCGCTCCCCTCAGTTTTCAGCCACCCCGCACCTTGCTGCGTAGCGGGGTCGCGCGACGTCAGTCGGGAGAGCTGTGCGATTGGCTACCCACGCTGCGTCATCCGTAACATTTAAGGCGTAAGCCTTTAGTTGCTCATGAGTGTCCGCGCACAGTCCGTGATGGACGCAGGAAAGCGGTGATCAATCACAGCCAGTGACAGCTGTCACAGAGCTTGATGGATGACCCTAGGTGAACAAAGGGTAATCATCATGATAAATAAAAAATAAATATAAACAAGAACAAAACAAAATAAAAAGAAATAAAGGATAAACAAAGAAATTAAACATATATATATATATATATATATATATATATATATATATATATATATATATATATATATATAGATATATATATATGTATATATAGCCAAGTCAGTCGGATGTCTCCGAAGGGGGCGCGCACTGCGCTTGCATCCCATGCTCGCGGCCAGGGCGGTGTCCGTTCGCAGAACAGATCAGACAGCAGCAACAGAGGCAGTCATAGGCTTTCGCCTATCGCAGTTTAGCTTAGCAAAGTGCCCACAGATTTTTCCTACTACATGGTGAAGAAATGGTCTTTGTAATAGTTTGAATATTGGTTCATTTGCTTTGTTAAAAATAAAGTAACAGAAAGAGAATGCACAACAACGTGCTCCGTGTTGGCACGAGCAGCGTAGTCAGTGTTGGCGTCGAGCTTTCTTTTCACGAGGATCATGAGTCGCTCTTGTTGCGTTGGGGGCTGCAAATCTAGCGATGGGTGACACTTCAAGCTGCGACATCGCGTCACTCTGCAAGACAACGGGCGAGCGGAGTTTGGGCAGCGCGAAGGGCGGTCGGTATATCCGACAGGCACCAAAATCTACGCGTTTGCGCTGGTCACTTCACGCTGGAGGATCGCTACCACAATACTGAGCTCTTGAAGCGATTGGGCGCTGCGACAGACCGCTCGCAACGCACGCTAGAATATCTTTATGAATTTCAAAGCATTCCGCACTACAATTAGTAAATGCGCCATTCATATTCAAAGCGCGGGTAGACGTTGCATATTTCATGTGGCGGCCCTAGCGATGCCGCCCATCATTTGCAACGGTCACCCTGTTCCATTTTCTTCACCGAGGCTTTGGGATCGGATTCGTTAGTGGACGTATCCTTGCTGTGCAGCTTACGCACGCTCGCACACTGGCTCAATTTCCAGCGGACTAGTAACTAGTACTAAAAGTGGTCCGAGAAGTGTTCCGAGATGGAGCGAGTTCGCAGGCAGCTTTATATATATATATATATATATATATATATGGAAATTTTAGTCAAGGCACATGAATACGAATGCCTCGTAGCGGATTCACAGCGCATCTCAGCTTTTAACGACATAGGATGGCAGTCGGAATGCTTCGTCGGCAGAAAAAAAAATTAAAAAAAGGAACATCTCTTCGTAAGTCGCTGAGTCTCACTTCTGGTTGTTGGACTATGCAGTGCGAGACGCAAGATGTTCGATCTATATATAAAGTCGTAAGTAACGCGGAAGAGTGTTCAAGTCGCAGTAAATTTACGTGCTCAGGTGAGCCACGAAGGTGCCAGTTACTGCTACAAGGAAGGCATGGGTTAGTTCGTGTTGTGTATTCAGAAGGCCTCCAAAATGCGCTTAAAATATCGTTGTTCAGAATGCATACCGGTGTCACGGCAAGAACAGCTGGGTCTCGAGGCGAAGTCATTTGCATCTACGCATCTAGTTGCGAGACCTATCGTTTTCTATTCTGCACTTGAAGAACGCTTCTCCTAATATGAATAAGGCCAAATGTGGGAAGAAGGGGGGGGGGGGGGGGGGGGCAGGTCACACTTCAGAACCTCTGTATTCTAGTTCTTTCTCTCTCTCTTCTTTCTTTAAAATTTAGCTCACGACCTGCAGGACTTCATTAAAGTTTTGCCATACCATACCATACCATACCATATATATATATATGGCCGCCGATCCCAAGATACAGAAAATGGTTGCGACGGACCTGTCTTCTGCGCAGGCTGGAGACCTTTACCAAGTATTATCGTCCTACAGAGATATTTTCGACTTCGACGATCGACCTTTAGGCCAGACGCTCGCGGTCAAGCATCGGATTCTTACTGGCGCTGCTACTCCTATTCACCGACGATCGTATCGAGTTTCTGCGTCGGAACGCCGAGTAATTCAAAGTGAAGTGAACCAAATGATAGACAAAAACATCATTGAACCTTCTTCGAGTCCCTGGGCGTCACCTGTAGTGTTGGTTAAGAATAAGGATGGCACGTGGCGCTTCTGTGTAGACTACCGCCATCTGAACAGCATTACTAAGAAGGACGTTTACCCGCTCCCACGTATAGACGACGCCCTTGACTGCCTCCACGGTTCCAGCTATTTCTCTTCTATCGATCTTCGTTCTGGATACTGGCAGATTGCTGTTGGCAATATGGACAGAGGAAAAACCGCGTTCATCACACCTGATGGCCTACACCAACTTAAAGTAATGCCGTTTGGATTATGCAACGCCCCTGCCACCTTTGAGCGTATGATGGACTCCTTGCTCCGTGGTTTCAAATGGCCCACTTGTCTCTGCTACCTCGACGACGTCATCGTCTTCTCGCCCACGTTCGACACTCACCTTGAGCGTCTAACAGCTATACTTGATGTATTTCGAAAGGCGAAGCTGCAACTTAACTTGTCGAAATGTCGTTTCGGCCACCGCCAAATTACTGTTCTGGGCCACCTCATTAATGCTTCCGGAGTACAGCCTGATCCCGACAAAACTCGCGCTGTCCGAGACTTTCTGGTTTCGAAGACAGCCGCAGACGTTCGAAGTTTTGTCGGGATATGCTCGTACTTTCGTCGTTTTGTTCAAGATTTTGCGGCAATTGCTAGACCCCTCACTAATCTTTTGAAGAAAGGCGTACAATTCTCGTGAGGTACTGCAGAAGCCGCCGCCTTCTCTCGTCTCGTCACTCTTCTCTCCTCACCACCCATTCTCGCCCACTTCGACCCTGATGCCCCTACAGAATCGCGTACAGATGCCAGTGATCATGGCGTAGGTGCCGTCTTAGCCCAGCGTCAGCGTGGCCAGGATCGCATTATTGCTTATGCAAGCCGCCTCCTCACACCATCGTAGCGCAACTATTCCAGTACGGAACGAGAATGCCTAGTTGTAGTCTGGGTGGTTGCGAAGTTCCGTCCTTACCTTTACGGTCGCCCTTTTTCCGTAGTCACTGACCATCATGCTCTCTGCTGGCTCTCATCCCCAAAAGATCCTACAGGCCGGCTTGGTCGATGGGCTTTGAGACTACAAGAATTTTCGTATTCTGTGGTCTACAAGTCTGGCCGCCTGCACCAAGACGCTAACAGCCTGTCACGTTACCCTGTTGACGACCCTGACTTCTCCAATATTACCAGTGCTGCTTGAGTATTCTCTGTGTCGCAGCTGCTTCATTTCGCCGACGAGCAACGTCGTGACGCCAACATCAGAGGACTCATCGACCGTTTTGAACACTCTCTGGCCGACGCCACTCTACGCCTCTTCGTCCTCCGCGACGGTACTCTGTACCGTCGTAACCTTCACCCGGACGGCTCTGAGTTCCTACTTGTCATACCTAAACACCTCCGCTCAACCGTTCTAGAAGAGTTCCACAACGGACCAACGGCAGGACACCTCGGCGTATCTCGAACCTATGACCGTGTACGTCGCCGTTCTTTCTGGCCGGGCCTTGCCCGTTCCGTACGACGTTACGTCGCCGCTTGTGAACTTTGCGAACGACGCTTTTTACACGTAACAATATATATATATATATATTTATGTATATACACGAGGCGGTACCCGAAAGTAACCAGATTTATTTTTAGAGAGCTATGTATTTAATTATCTTTTACAAAACAACCTGCTCACATTGAAGGTACTTTCCATTGCACTTAATATAATTGTCCAATCTGCGATTCCGTGCTTCGAAAACATTTTAAAACTCTTCTGTTTTGGTGGCCCAATAGTTCCTCTCTCATTTTTTCCGTCCCATTTTCTACGTCGTGAAATCAAAGTCCTTTCGTCATTTTTCATTCGAGAATACAAACAACCAAAAATGTCGCACGGAGCGGGGTCAGGTGAATAAGGGGCGCGGGCACCCTGACCGCGCTCCGTGCGACTGTTTTGTTTGTTTCCTCGAATGAAGAATGACATGAAAGGATGGCGATTTCACGACGTAGAAAATGTGAGAGAGAAAAAGAGAGAGGAACTATTAGGCCCATCAACACAGAAGAATTTGAAAATGTTTTTGAAGAATAGAATGACAGATTTGAGAAATGTATTAACCGTAATGGAAAGTACCTTCAATGCGACGAGGTTTTTCTGTAAAAGATAATTAAATACATAGCTTTTTTAAAAATAATTCCGGCTAATAGGGGACTCCCTATTAATTTGACCACCTGCACGATACATGAAGGGAGGGGAGGGGGTGTCATTCTTGCATTTTGCCCCATCAGCATGCTGTGCCCGCGTCACAGGGATTCGCTCCCGCAAACTCATGCTCGTGCTGCGCAACGACACAACAACAAAGCCACCGTGGCTGGCGATGACCAAATTCCCGTCTTTTAAGACATTTATACACAAATCACTTTTGCAAGACCACTAAAAGAAATCTCACTTAGTCTATAATGGAGGTCTGCAGCAACTGCGAAAAATGCGATGCACTCCGTCAGCACCATTGGCAACAACATGCGCACGCGCTTCGCTGGTTTCGTCGAACTGGTGCCGAATTTGTTGGCTTAGTCACCAGTCTGCACCAGATGCTGTGACAAAGTTTCTTCACGTATTTTGTGACCTTGTGCAATGGCCATCCTCGATGACCGACACCGAACTCCTTTTCTCTTGCCTTCGTGACTTAGTACACAGCAGAGGGCGCAAAAAGACAAGGACGAGAAGGAACGAAGACGAGAGCTCGCCTTTCTTGACTTCTCGTCCTTGTCTCGTTGCGCGCCCAGTAATTGCTCAATGACTAGCGAATGCAATGTGGCCCATGACATTTCTGTTGCGTAATGCTTAACTGCAATAACATTGAATTATTGTTGAGTGAGTTCAGTGAATGTTGAGACATCATAGAAAAGTTGTTGGATCAGCAATTACTGTATGACATGCCAAAATAAATTAATATTCGTTTAAAGGGTAATACCATGAAACACCAAAATAGATCCATCCCACACCCGGTTATCTTTCACGATACTCTCAAACCAAAAGAAGGCCAAACAGCCTAATAGGGAATGTGAAACAGTTGCTCGATGATGTTCTCATCCTAGAGTTGTCTACAAAATATTTAGTAAAGTCACCCGCAGGGATCGTTCAGCTATGCCATAGAAATGATGCATAGCACATTGATTTGTCTAATTTATAACAAATACGTGGTCACGCCTAAATATCACTGTGTTGTTTGAGTTATCACGGAATAGATTACGTGATAAGGAAAGCGAATAAAGTGTATCGTTTTGTATTGCATTTATTGTAGAGTATTGTAATGTAATGGATTCTATTCTATTGTAATTTTATTACACTGTAATTGTGCTAGTGGCATCCGATGCGCTGGAGGCGTTATTTAAGCCTGAGTTTCCAAGAAAAAATATTTCTCTAAATGCCTGAAGGCAATAAGTGTCTCCGGTTATGCATGATCGTTGCGAATGGCTGATTTCGTAACGCAATATTTTTCTGAATAGGATCAATTTGCACACTCAAAAAGCCGCTTGAAGCCAGAAAAATGAAGCTTAGACAAAACCATATACTAACCATTACTGCCATACTGACGACACCACCATGCTTGCAGCTACCGTGGACGCTTGCGCTAGAGTTTCACGTGATAATTATTTTTTTAGAAAGCTTTTCGACTGTGGCGCCATCCTTGGTGGCGCTGCGCCCATTGAAGTATTCACCTGCACTGTGGATAGTGCCCAACAAGGTAACTCTTTCTGATTGAGGCGATAGCTGCTGCTGTCGGCGGCATGTAATTCCGGTTTCTTCAGCTATCGATGCGGGCATGGTGCAGAGCAGCTCACCCGTGTGCCAGCTAAGACACGTGAACAGAATACTCGCGCAAGAGGCAAGCATTCAGTTGCAAGTACGTAAATGAATTACACAGTCAAAGCGACTGTTCTGCACCGCAAAAAAAAAAAAAAATCTACTTCGTAAAACTACTCTGTCGACCACATGCGCTAGGCAGTGACAGATACTAGACGGTCACTCAAAAACAACAGCGGCACAATGACGACGACGGCGCAACGGCACGACGATGGCAGGGTAATTGAGTCAATAGTGATGGCATGAAAAATCTATAACACCGAGAGCGGCAAGACGACAGTTGTATGGCTCACACATCAATGAGCCGTGATCGAAAGCTATGTTGGGACTAAAGGCCTTTGTTTTCTTCCCCAACGATTTCCTCCAGGGAAGGAACATTGTGATTATGTTCACATTTAGATGGTACAAAATGTAAATTAGTACCCTTGTAACAAACATCATGCTTGTCTGTGACTGTGGTCGCCACTTGTCAGACCAACAGGCTCCGAATGCTGCCCCGCACTCTCATTGTCACGTGATGTTCCAGGCACGATGAAGAAACTCAGCCCACGAATTGTGCGCAGCGAAGGCGCCTTCTTCAGCTTGTTCTTATATGTACAGCTCCTAATGCGAGTTTTAAATCACGTTTAATGGGCAAGTGTGCGTCATAGTGAACATCATCTCATTTGTCATCCGACACCTAGAATATAGCGTGCGTGCATGGCCCCCAAGAAGTCTAACATCTGAAGAGAGGAGGAAAAGAAGAAAGGAAAAAAGAAATAAAGGAGTGATGTTAGCCAGAAAAGCATCTGGTTGGCTACCCTGCACTGGGGGAAGGGAAAAGAGGAACAAAAAGACTAGAGAGAGATTATTATTTCAATCTTTCATTACACTCAGCATCTTTTTCTTTAACAAGAAAATATAATTGCAAGTTAAACGCTCTTTGCTATAGAGTGCCGGAGCTAACGTTAAGCAAGCTGTTGTTCGTTTGATTTGTTTATCTTTTTTTTTTAATTAGTCAAGTAAATAGTAGACAAAAATTACGGGGGCCCCGGAGTTGACAGGAAACCGTGCAGGACACAGGTCTGTTAACAGTACATTGCAACAGCTCACTGTTCTTTTTAAGCTTGGCTAACGCTATAGCTGGGACAGTGGAATAAAGCTAGCTTTTTAGTAAGCGCGGTGAAATAATTTGACGTACCGTACGTGTTTTGGTAGGTATTAGACCGGCGGCGAAAAAGAGTGCCAATCTCCAGCTCACTTGCCCCTACGCGTGGTCGAGCCAGTGATTGTTTTTCCACTGGCTCGCTCACGCGTAAATACGGGCTCCGAAACGCAGCGATATGACTTCACTTCCTCTTCGACGACGAACGTTACGCCTCGGCATGTGCGCGCACACGCAGAGAATGATTGCGCGCACGCTCGCGGAACGAATGAACGGACTGCGCGCTTCGAGCTAAGAAAGCCGTACTATGTGGAAAGAGAAAAAAACGCGTCGTATAGGTGTTGCTTTCACCTAACCATCGAACACTAAAACTTTACTTACCAATATTCTTTACGACTTGGGGTGTTTTTGTACCCCATAAGTGCTGGAAATTTTCACGTGTGGCATCCCGAACGTTACATTCAGGCACATTCGCGTTTTCCGCTGCGCTGCTGGAGATAAGCTGAAAACAAGAGCACGAATTATTATTCATGTACATAATCTAGAAATCCTGTGCCTCATAGGTGGGGAGAAAAAGTAAGTTTTTTTTCGGGCTCTCTGCAACTTACGACTAACATGCTGCATTCTTGGAAAAGAGCGCCCCTGACAGACCAGCGGACTTTCGGAGTATATCCGCAAGTGCTCTAGCAAATATGGAGAGTGTTTTCGCCTGCTCTACTCTAGCTGAGTAGTCCAAGCACTCGCGGACTCTATTCCTACCCATTTCTCATCCTTATATCAAGCTTGACATTTCCATGCCGGTGTCAATAAGCAATGCACGATGGTTCCACGTCTGCACTGCTGTGTTGTTTAAAAGCTGAGCAGCCAATGCCATTAGCGTCTTAAGCCTTCCCTATCCTGCAGCCAAGATGGCATTCCATCTGTGGTCCCAAAGCCTACCGCAGTATTTATTTAATAACTGCTTGAACACTTGCACTTTCCCTGGCATGTGGAAAGTTGCTCGTATTTACCTTGCGGCTTTGTTGTATCTACAACCTTCTTTTCGAAATTGTTCTTATTATTCGTTGTGTTTGTTTTAGCTATATTCGCCTCTAGGTTTTTTTTTTATTTTGGTCGTTTCGTTTTGGTTATTGTTTTTTAATGTATGCGCGCTAGGGTCCCGGTGCAGCCTCTAACTATGGGACCCTTGTCGGTACACCATTTCTTGTGACCAATGGTTATGACCGAATAATAAACGGAAACTAACCGAGGGGCGAGTGCCAGCACTCCAACCAGACAGGGTTTTCCTTGAAACGCTATTTATTTATTTATTTATTTATTTATTTATTTATTTATTTATTTATTTATTCATTTATTTATTTATTTTGTGATACTGTCAATCCCATCAGGAATTTTTACAGGAGTGGGTTAGAAGGGTCTGTAGACATTGTAGTACAGGCATTTACATAAGAATACAAAAGGGTACTTAGTAAGTGTAGAGCTTCATGGACCTAGTTAACAGCAATAAGTATGGCAAAAACATAACGCACAAAGAGCTTATTTCAATTACATGTGATGTTTTGCAAAGAGACAAAAAGGAAGAAAAGATGGATAACCATATAGTTATACAATTGATAGCATCATCCATCATTTCACATCACACATTTCCAAAAACATTTGGTAAGTAATACAATGATAAAGACAATGTTGATAACATCATTTAGTTGTGATTGACAGTACTGTTGGACCAATAAATTCAACAAATTGATTGATTGATTGATTGATTGATTGATTGATTGATTGATTGATTGATTGATTGATTGATTGATTGATTGATTGACTGGTTGATTGATTGGTAGATTGGTTGAACGATTACCGATTCCCAGTGTGTTGTTGCATAGCGTAAAAAAAGGGCTGGTTGATGCGGTTTACTGCGACCTCGCACAGCCTTTGACGTATACTTTACCGAGCCATACTGCTCGAGAAGTTTGCTCACCGCAGTGTTGAAGCTGCGACTGTAGCTCTGTTAGGCGGCTATCTTATCGAAAGGTCCTGTTTGTGAGCGTCATTGATCGATATACGCTGTCTGATGGTGTGAACCAAGGCTCCGATTATTTCAGCTTTTCTTCTTAATTTTCATTATCCACCCCCCCCCCCCCCCCCCACACATTTTCTCTGCAATACAGAAACGTGAATTCCTTCTTTACGCTGACGACATCGCAATGTTTAAAAGACCACCGATAGCGAAATTTCATACTCAAGAGGTTTTTTTGTTTGATTCGCCTGCATATATACACCTGACTGAGTATTATTGGCGAACATTGCCTAGAACTCATTTTAATACATGTTGCCATAGTAAAATATGCATATTAAGATTGTTAAATATGCTTGGCTTGTTAACATATAGGTTGGGCAGCACCTCACGAGATCATCATTAATATGACGCATTTAGTGGCTGTTCGGGCTCTCTGTGAGTTTTTGCAGGCGTGGGGACGCCAGGAATCAGAGCTAAAGTAGTTCCTGGATACGTTAAAGAAATTGTTGATTAATTGATTGACTGATTGAGAATCATCATCATCGTAATTAATAATAATAATAATAATAATAATAATAATAATAATAATAATAATAATAATAATAATATAGCGGAGCCATTCAAACCGCCACAGAGCCGAGCAACAACCAACCACTTGCTTGTTCTACGCAGTTTAAGTCGCCACCGCCTCGCTGTGAGGGTCGCCAGCAGCGCAGCACCAAGTCGAGTGCAAGTGATCGTCCAGCGGGGTCAAGCCGCAAACTGCGTCCGCGCTCCAGCCAGCGTTGACGTTACTCTGCGGCTACATAATAAACGCTGCCCCGGCGGAAGGCGTCATAGCGGAGCAATCTAGGCCGTCACAGAGTCGAGCAGCAAGTAACCGCTTCTGTGTGCTACGCAGGTACGTCAATAACTACCTACTTTGTAGTAGATACAGTACTTAGGCTACTGGATTACTCTGTTTACTGCCAAGAGTATCTGATAAGGCACCTTCGACTATGAAAGAATTAGCCAAGGCACTCGCAGATTTGTCGGATGGAATGAAATAAAAAAAGACATAATTAAACTCAAAGAAACGGATATCGATTACGTGAGGAACTGCATGGATTTCGTTAATGAAAAGTTTGAAATGTTTCACACAGAAATTATATTAATAAGGAAGGAAGGTGTTCAAGTCAAAGCCAGTAATAAGGATATTGCGAATGAGAACACCCTCCTTTCAAAATACTTGAAAGGAATTAATAAAGAACTGCTCGACTTGCAGCAGCAAAGTCGCAAAAAGAATTTGGAGGTAAAAGGCATTTCTGGGCTCCAGATGAAAACGTTGCCTCGACCATGAAAGCTATTGCTGCCTCTTTCGAATATGAAATCCATGTTTCAGACGTGGAAGGGGTTCACCGTGTTCCTACAACAGATAAGGCAAAGCAAACTATTGTAGTTAGGTTTGTGTCCCGTAAGGTCAGGGACAGAGTCCTGAAAGAAGCTAAAAAGCACAGAATAAACACATCTCTTCATGGCTGTAAGGACAGCTCCCAAATTTTTTATTAGTGAACATCTGTGTCCAGCGAACAAGGTATTCTTGGGCAAAGCGCTGAGTGGAAAGCGAGAACATAACTGGGAATTCAGCTGGGTGTAGGATGGGAAACTTTTCATGCGTAAAACAGAAAATTAGCGTGTGCTGCATGTGACGTGCGCAGAGGAATTTGCTTAAGTGCAGTAAGCGTGAAACAACAAAAAGAAATCACTGCCCAAGCACTCTTTACGGATGGTTAGCCAGCGAAGCTGAAACGTGCGGCCCCAGTGTTTATAAATGGGTTAATCCTGATGGGTCACTAAAGTTTTTCTTTCTTTTTATTTACTGCCACTTCGATCCTCACATTACAGAAAACTTCGCAAAACTTGTTTGGTCCACTGTTCTTAATGCCCTCTATTGTAAGCGGCTAATAGATTTCAAATACGTTTTATAGGTGCTACCACACGATACTATGCAGTAGCTGAGATAACTATGCACAAATGCGAAATATAGGATACGTAAAACCGTTGTGCCAAAGCATTCACGGGCTTTTAGTAACGTGTGGCAACCATACGCGAGCTTCGAACATCTCTTACTTATGTGCGATTGCCAGTTCATACTGAATCAAACATGACCCCTAAATATTTAAACGACGCTACTCGCTGCAGCAGTACAGTCTCTAAAAGTAAATTAAACCTATGAAAATCCAGCTGTTTCTTCCTGGAGTGAAAAACTATATATTTAGTTTTGTCTGTATTAATATTTATGTGCTTACATTTAAACTATGCATGAACTCTCTGTAGCTCCTCGTCGATTTCGTCTTCGATCTCATTTAAACTGTCGCCAACAAAGGTTAGTGCCGTATTGTCTGCTACATTAAAGCTTCAGAGTACAATAAGATGAAGGGAAAGTCGTTAACATCCAGTGATAAAAGAATGGGCCCAATAACTGAGCCTTGTGGTACCCCAGAGAATATGGACTGAGTAGAGGACACAACACCATCCATCACGACTCGTTGCTGTGGGTCGGAAAGGTAGCATTTAAGAAGTTGGTGAATTTTGCCTCTGAAACCGTAGTCATGAAGCTTAGTTAATAAGTTGTGGTTAACGGAATCGAAAGCCTTCCTTATGTCCAGGAAAACTACGACGGCAATCGTATTGTTATTCAGGGCTTTGTTAACTTGTTGGGTTAGTACCAGAACTGCAGTAGACGTGGATCTGTGTGATCGGAAACCATGCTAGTTTGGGCAAATTATAGATAGATAGATTGTGGGGTTTTACGTGCCAAAACCACTTTCTGATTATGAGGCACGCCGTAGTGGGGGACTCCGGAAATTTCGACCACCTGGGGTTCTTTAACGTGCACCTAAATCTAAGTACACGGGTGTTTTCGCATTTCGCCCCCATCGAAATGCGGCCGCCGTGGCCGGGATTCGATCCCGCGACCTCGTGCTCAGCAGCCTAACACCATAGCCACTGAGCAACCACGGCGGGTAGGGCAAATTATACTATGTTTGGATGCAAACGATGTAATTTGTGCTGTGAGTATTTTTTTAAATGTCGTGTTAATCACACTTAGCACGGATATCAGTCTGTAACTTCAGGCACTTGTACAGTCTCCATCTTTGTATACAAGGACGAATTTGTCCAACTTAAATTCCTTTAGGTACATACCACATTCCTGCCAGTGATGGAACATGTGTGACAAGTGGACTGCCAGAATGTCTATATTATTTTTGTTATTAATTTTACTGGAAAAGTATCGAGTCCGGCCGCTTTATTAACGTTTTTATATTTTACTATTGATACGATCTGTGTCATTTCTATTTAAAACATGGCAAAGCTATCAGAAACGGGTCTTAAAGGGCGCGTAAGATCCGAACTGTTAGGAAACTGTGCATCCAAAGAACGCCCGACGTCTGCAAAATAGTTGTTAAAGCAATCCACCGTGTCTTGAGTTATAACATCAGGCAGTACACGTTATCAAAGTCAAGGGCAACTGCAGCTTTTACTATCTTCCAAACTCTTTTGGTGTTGCCCTCAGCCTCTTCGATGAGCATTGTGTAGTATTCTTTTTTCGTTTCCTCATCAAGGAAACTGACCTATTTCTATAGAGTTTGAATTGGTTTAAAAATACTCATTGATTCTATGCTGTTTCCATTTGTGGTACCAGCAGTATTTTTGTTTCGATATTTCCTGAATACTGGGTGTCACCCAAGGGCAGAGTGGGTTGGAGTACCTACTGATGGTTGTGGTGGCGCTTAGTAATACCGCAATATTTAAGAGAGCCTATGAAATGCTACATTCTATATTAACATCTTTGCCATAGATAGCAAAAAATCTATCTGCCTTATTTTGTCTCGTAGTACCTTGTAAACAACCTTTGTAGTAACTAATCCCCTCGAAGGTTTAGTATTGAGAGGCTCAATTTTGATGGCAACAAAAATGGGCAAGTCGTCTGCTACCGGAACAAGAAGCCCACCAGCATACACGCCATCGTCAACGTTGCAAACGGCAAGATCAATAAGGGTACTTGACGTGTTAGAGATACGACTAGGCTCAGTCATCCCGTTATGTAAGTTAAACGATTGCAAGAGAAGTGTGTATTCATTCCAGCTAGTATTAAAGTCCCCGACAACTACAATATGATTGCAGTGCACGCAGGAAACTCTCATAAGCACAGACTCAAATTCTTTCAGAAACGTTCTGGTCGAAGAACTGGGAGGACGGCACACAACATCAATGGCTGGCCCTCTTTCAATCTTGAAAAAAGCGATTCTATGTTCCATCAGTAACAGATGCATGAAACATGACATGGCACACAATATTCTCCCGTACAAACAACGTAACTCCACCCCTCGCGCACGCGTGTTCTATGGTTGCGATAACAGCCTAAAACCCTGCATACTGACTTGTTTCATTAGCCTTCAACGATGTTTCACTCACAGAAATAATGTCGAAAACAGCATCTAGTCGCGTTGTATAGGTGACCAGAGTGTTTAAGTTCCTACGCAGACTTCGCACATTGCAATGAAAAACGAAAAAAAAAAGTTTTACATTTCTGTTTTTTAAACGTTGGTTACGTCTGTGTTTCTTAATGAGGTTACACACACGTTCGGCTGCGACGGAGAGAACGACGTCAGCAGTGACGGTACGCCCCCAGTCCACCGCTGCCGCTTGCATTCGATGTCTCGAGTTTTTTCGGCGGCGTGGTTAGCAGCATCCGCCCACCGTTGCCGCTTGTGATTCTTCGACTATGAATGGCTCATGCCTCCTTAAGGAATGGCTCATACCCCCGTAAACGCGGCCTCCCCATTACGTCGATACAAAAGTGAAATTCTACACTGGAATGATGAGGGGCAACGAAGTCAGCTGTGAAGACGACGACCACGACGAACACGGGAGAAGTGGCATGAGCGCGTTCGCGTGGTTGCACCGAGGGGCGCCAACGAGCTAACTGTGGAAGAAGACGCCGACGCTCATGCTGATGATGATAGTTTTCTGTACACAGGCGTGGACAAATGGATTTTCGTTTCGCCTAGCCATATAAAGTCTCACTTTAAAATGGAAAAAATGAGTACTTTAGGTGATATTGAAGAAACACGGCAAAGACATGACTTCTTGTCATTAGTGCCCTGCAACATCCGTAGTATTACCAGAAATCAAGACATATTTTTTACCTGTATATCTCAACACTCATCTTTTTTACGTGATCGCGATAACAGAAACATGGCTCAGAAGGGAGGAAAAAGTAACAATAGCGGGAACACGATGCTATCGAAACCTAGAGAAAGTAAAGCACGTTGTGGTATCGTCGCGCTTTTTTATACGGGACAAGCTCGGGTTTCAATGTCTGGTGAACAGCTAGTACAGCAACCAGAGTGACGAATCTCTTTTTGTGAAACTTCACTGTGGCGTTGTTACAGGCGCAGTTTCCCGTGCTCCTAGGTCATGTATAATTGATTTTATCTCGGTGATGGAAACTGTTATTGACCCTCTTATACTTATTGTCCGCAATCCAATTATCATTTGTGATAACAGGAACATCAACTTGTATAAAGATGACTGCTATGACTGCGTATTTTTTCTACAGTCCTTTACCCAAAAAATGTTATTCCACCCTCTACTCCCCTTTACAACAAGCCTTCAACTCTCATCGGTCATAATTTGTGCAACAAATTGATACTGATGTACAGGCAGGTGTTTATGACACCACTATTGCTGATCGTTGTCCAACATTTTTGTTTCCGCTTCGGGATTGTTTCCGTTCTTTTCGCCAAACGCACTTCAAGTATGCGTTAAGGCTCAACCATCCACGTGTACGCAGCATCCTAAACACAATGAATTTCGATAACCTATTCAACGACAACGTTCACACGGAATGTCAAAACATTATTGACTGCTTTACAAACACGATAGAAGAATCACGGTACGCTTCACGACACAGCTGTGACTACGCCATATACCCGTGCATGAATGAGTGCATACTTCCTCTTTTAAAAAGGAAATATTACTAATAGACTAAAATGAAACATAACTAAAATAACAACTACTACAAAAGCCAGTTCAATTTTTTTCGGAGCAAATCAGTTATGTTAATTCTCAAATCGAAGAAGGCCTGTTATAGGAACTTGATTAAGCGACAAAATGGCGTTTGAAGGCAAATATGGAAAATATTCAGATATATAGTAGGATTAGAGGATGAACAATATGTTACTCCAGAAAATCTGTCACCTCAAACTGCTAAGAGCTTTAATGATTACTTCTCAAGAATTGGTTAGAATATATATAAGTAGTCTGTTCTTGCAATTCTCACAGCTAAGATTCAGACAAACGCCGACAGTGATTTATTGCTTCGAGAAATAAACATACTCTTGAGGAGATAAAAGGTACCGTGGGCAAATTGTTGGCTGATAAGGCATCCGGACTTGAAGGTATTCAGGATAGGATACTGAAAAAACAATATTGACGTCTTATGCATGCCCATTTGCACGTGTTTAACCATGAGATAAGTGGCAATGTTTACCCAGATATACTGAAAATGTTAAAGGGTATGCCTCTGTAAAAAACTGGTAATCCGAACCATCCGAGTAGTTATAGACCAATTTCCATTCTTAGTGTAGTCAAATACACTATTTCAAAAGCTCATTGTACTACAGTTAAATACATTTCTTGTAAGCAATAGCGTTATCGGCCCGCAGCAGCATGGCTTTGTTGCACGTAGATCTATACATCAACCGCAGTTTTAACACTTTCGCAATCCCTTAACTATGCTCTTCACAAGAAGAAAATTGATGGGTCCATTTTTCTTGATATAAGAAAGGCGTTCGATACAATCTGTCACTCCACACTGTTAGAAAAACGGGAATTTCATGGTATTGTTGGAAATGCGCTTCAATTCATCTACAGCTATCTTAAGGCACGAAGGCAACAACAAGTGGTAAATAACAAACATAAATCCGCTTCCACCGATGGCATATGCGGCGCACCGCAAGACTCGGTGTTAGGCCATATTCTAGCTGTTTTCATCATACATAAACGATTTACCGCATGCACCTAAGTTGTCAAAAGTCTTGATGAATGCTGACGACACCACGTTATGTTACTCTGGCGACACACTCTCGTCATTGCAAGACGTTATATCTGGCGAACTGCTAACGGTAGGTAAATGGTTTTCAGAAAATAGAATAGCCCTAAATACTGATAAAACTAAGTAAATCATATTTCACTCACACAGGAAAGTCCTAGATTGTAGTGCCCTTAATTTGACTCAAGCGAACCGAACTCTAAATCGTGTTGATAGATTTAAATATTTAGGGGTTGCTTTAGACAGACATTTGCATTGGAGAGAAAAAATTAACGTTTTCTGTAGAAAACTTGCTTTCAGCTTTTACACTCCGACTCGTTCCCGGCAATATTTTCCTCGTGCTTTGCTTAGTTGCATATATTTTTCTTTGTTTCATATCCACATGGGTTATTGTTGTGAAATGTGAACCTAACATATAAAACTTACTTAAGACCTATACTGCAGTTGCAAAAGCGCCCCCTAAGAATAGTAAGTTTCCTCTGTTCATCACCATAGTAGCATTCTGTTTACTGACCTTGGTATCCTTTCTTTTACGATGTTAGGAAATTATAAGATGACTTGCTTAGTTCATAAAATAACCAACACCAACGTTCCCTTAACGAACACCATATTTAACTTCCAACTTGCAAACGCCAGGCAAGCAACTAACTTTAACTTAAACCTTTGTTATTGAAGCAGTCTCTACGGTGAACGATTATTAAAGTTCCTTGGCGCTATAACTTGAAACACTGTGCTTGTGGAAATAAAAGTAACCAGAAACTTTGTTCTTGCACGTATGCGCTTCTTTTTGTCTAGCCAAACATTATAAGTCTTCCTTGACAGATTAATACTTGTTCATGTAAATGATGCTTCTGCTCATTGAGCAAATATGCACTTTGTTGATCTGTTTTTTTTTCTATTGGACCAGCTATTAGCCACATAAACTATTGAGCCCACTATGTTTGTACACCTTCCTTAATGTGGTTAAATAAAGCTCATTACTATGATGATAATAATTATAAATAATAATAATGTTTATGTTTCATCATGACACTGATGAAGGAAGCTGCAGCTAGAAGAAGCTCCCCGTTAAGGCAGCTTGACAAAGGCCCACAACGACCTGTTTGGGCTCTCTCTGACGTTTTGCCGGCCTTTGACGTTTTGACTCAATCAATCTTTCATTTACGCTGCCCAGGAACAACGATAAGGTCTGAAAGCTGCGCACGCATACACGAAAAAACAATAAGAAGACAAAAAACAAAAACTGCAGGGGCATATAAGTAAAAGAAATGAATAAAAAGAGCAATTTGAAAAGAATAGTGTATGTAAAAAAAGGTGCAAGGTGAATATAAAAGGAAAAGGACGAGAATGGCAGTTGAACAATGAGCGAACAACGCAAAGCTCGGAAAAAAAAACAATGGCAGCAACTTATGAAATATATCGATCATGAAAATAAACGTTAAAGATACTCAGTATTCTGTGGACGATTGAATGTTGGTGGCGACAGGCAGGAAGATAGGCGGAAGGAGTTTGAAAAGAAAGAGAAGGTTAGCGCGATCCTGTCGGCACTAAAGCGATCGCAGTGACAATACTTCAACAGTGCTAGAACAATCGAATGTCCGTGCTGGCAGAGCTGTGATGATATATGCTTAGAAGCATTTTCTAGCGCCAATCTATATAGCCACTGTTGGATATAGAACTGTCATTCCAGACAACCGACGCGTATTCCAGTTGAGGAACAGAGATTGTCGTGTACAACATTGGAAACGGAGCAGGAGACTTGAATTCCCTCGATAGTCTGCAAACAGAGCCAACAGAGCTCATACCCCGCATTGTAATGCGTTTAGTGTGAGCAGAAAAGTGTAAGGTCGTATCAAAAAGTACACCAAGATCATCGATCTCACACACCTTAAACAATGGTACAGAATTCACAGAACAAGAAAAAGAAAAGCTTACTGCTTTGCGTGTGAAAGACGTAACATTGGTCTTAGCCGCAGTCACGGGAGGTTATCTTTGCACTCTTCAGAAAAAGATGACAGGACAGACTGCACGATGAGACAGTCATCAATTGAATTTCCTTAAATATCTTGATGTCATCGGCATATAGAAGGAACAAATAATTCCTTATAGCAGAACGAACGTCAATATTAATATTTTTAAAATTTGTTTTCCTAATACTGATCCTTGAGGGGCGCCGTTATTTTGCCATCTAAAAGGAAAATACTTGGACTTCAACGTCAACATAACATGAACTATCAAGATAACTGCGCAAAAGATTGACAATTAACAAGTCAACACCAAAGTACGTTAGCTTGATCAGAAGCATTGATTGGCTGACTATAAAAAAAAGTTTTGCTTGGGTCACAGTAAATGTTGGTAACTTGACCCCTTGAAATACCATGCAGCGCAGAGATCTGTGTCCCGAAACTTGCGAGGTTTTTGATAGTGATGCGGCCGGTGAAAAATCAACGCTGATTCGGAATCATTGAGTTCTTCACAATAATATACAATATGTCGTGAAGAGTAAGCTAACGAACTTAGACGTGGCCACGGGTAGAAAAATCGGGCACAGATTCAAGACATTCCTTCTATACAGCCAGATTTAAAGAAGTTTCCAAATGTGAGTGAAAGTGCAAATATTCAAAGAGCTGGTATTTTTGGGCTAAATATACGGCCGTAAGCTCTTGTAATTGTCGAGGGATGCCACCAGGGGCCCAGGATATATCGATGACTTCAAGCGCTTAAGGCATTCGCTGATTAGCTTTTCACAAAGCAACACAGCACCAGATGCGAAAACCTTCATGCGCTACTTTCTGACACCAGCGTTGAACGCTGAAGATTTTCAAAAGAATCCGAAACTGGAAGCAAAACATTCCGCGAGCTGCTTAGACTCCTGCTCCGCTGGAGTCGAGCAGGCGAGAACATTCCACGTTTACTAGAGCGGTTGCAGATGTATTTGCAAAATTCCGCCGGCTGGTTGGAGGCGCCCTGTTTCAAGAATGCATCATAGGATTCGTGATTTCGTTTATAGAGGCGTTTGCAGAAAGTCCCAAAAAGACGGAATTCTCTCCACGCGTTAAGCACAGGACTCCTGGATTTTTGGTGCGCGCGATTTTTTGGTTTAGGGCGGCTATATAAGTTCAGGTGAGAAGCAGTGGAGGTATTTAGAGCGTTTAGGTATGGAACGCTATGGAATACGGAATAATAATAATAATAATAATAATAATAATAATAATAATAATAATAATAATAATAATAATAATAATAATAATAATAATAATAATAATAATCTTTATTTATTTCTCCCGTTTACAACCCAAACGAAGCAGAAGCTAAATGCCATGTGGCCTGACAGAGGTTTCTGCTCATACAACAATTTGGCACGCGGGCCGTACGCAACACACAAATCATATAAGTTTACGGAAATCAACTGAAGTGTCGAGACACAATATAATGTTTTTTGTAAAAACAAAAGAAAAAGACAAATATGAACATGACTTCAAGAAATACACTTAAGGTACATTTTCAGGTATATTATTGTTTCGAACTATAGTTATAATCCGAAAACAAATGAAAGAAAAGACTGACAATTTATACTACGATTCTAATCAGACATACTCAATATTGCTCGCAATGAGAAAGGTTTTATATGATTTATTTGAACCTTCCATGATTCCATTATGAAAATCACGTAGGTGATCTAGCAGTGTAGGCGCCTGGTAACTTACAAGTTGTTCTCCGTAATTGGTTCTTATTTTAGGTGTTCTCATATTCTGTTGCCGTAAGCTGTAATGCTGATTGGTGGGTACATTCAGGATATACTGTTATTTGTTTTGTTCAGTGTATTCCATCAACTTGTAGTAATATACCTGGTTGGCCTTTAACATATAATGTTTTATAAAAGATGGCTTGGTTGGAGCATTGAGTGGCTGACTATAACAAAAGTTTTGCTTGGGTCACAGTAAATGTTGGTAACTTGACCCCTTGAAATACCATGCAGCGCAGAGATCTGTGTCCCGAAACTTGCGAGGTTTTTGATAGTGATGCGGCCGGTGAAAAATCAACGCTGATTCGGAATCAATGAGTTCTTCACAATAGTATACAATATGTCGTGGAGAGTAGGCTAAAGAACTTGGTTCTGGAACATGGCTTGGTTCTGAAGTTTTGTACAAGGCCGCGATATCCTTCGAATGCACGTAAGACTCCTTTTTGCAGTACTATCAATTTATTATAGTTTTTTGTGATGTAGTGCCCCAAATAAATATGCAATAGGTTAATGGAGATTTAAAAAGTGAGTAGTACATGGAATGTTGCAACCACGGAGAAGCCAGGGTGCTCAGTGTATATAGGCAACTGACAGTTCTACTTAGTTCCATAGTTATTTGATCAACGTGCATGTTCCAGGCGAAATCTTCCTGGAACTAGACTTTGAGAAATTTCTGGCATTTTACCTGCTCTATCGCCCTATCTTCAAAAAGAATAGCTATACTGCACTTATGTGGTTTATAAGTTGGAACGAAGATCATCTATTTTGTTTTAGAAGAATTCATTTGCAACTAATTCTGTTGTAATCAGCGATAAAGTTTCATCAATTAATTGTTAGCTTTTAGTTCGAGCTGTGTAATAGTAGCAGCTTTAAATAATATTGTTACGTAGGAAGACGCAGACGAAAAGCTAAATACAAGCATATTTACAAGGAAACACGTCGCACTTGGCCAAGAGGCAACAGCCCGCGCTAGCCTCCAATCGTCGTCGTCGTCTTCACACTACTCGCCTCTTCGTCATCGCAAATACTGTTCCGTAGCAATGTGTTAGTAGCGTCTGCATACATAAATAATTGAGGAGACTTGGGGATGTCACACAGATCATTAGAGAAATTATAAACAAAAGTGGTCCAAGTATTGATCCTTGAGGAACACGCGTTATGATTTCTGCTTACGACGAAACATCTTTATGCTGACATATTGATAACGATTTGTAAATAGTTTTGCAAGAATTCCAGTACGATACAGCGTACACCATACCATTACAATCTGCCAATTAATAAATGGTGGTATACTAAACCAAAAGCTTTCCTGAGGTCTACAAATAAACCTAACGTGTGCATACTATTTTCAATATTTGTTGTGATTATTTTATGTTTTATATTAAGAAGAGCTGCTTCGCAGCATTTATTTTTTTGGAAACCATATTGCAAGTCACTGAATACGTTATATTTACTGAAAAATTTTTGTAATCTAAAATTCACGGCACTCTTGAACACTATAAAAAAGGTTAAACAGATATCGGCCGATAGCTTGTCATTAAGTGTTTATCACCTCCTTTGTATATTGGGCATACAGGGGCTATTTGTATAATATATGGAAAGATACAGCTTTCAAACATTCTATTAATGATGTGAGCTATGACAGGTGCAATTATATATCGGCAAATATTTCAGTGGTACGGGATTAACATCGTCATATCAAGCAGAGGTATTGTTTTTTTTTTTTGCTTTAAGCAGTAGTAACCTCCGCAGGTGTAGCTAGTGAATATGCACCACTACAAGAAATACATGGTAGACGGGCCTGTCGAAGCTGAATTGCTTGTGTGACTACGTCCAGTAGCGTCGAAAACAGCGACAAGGTCAGGGTATGTACAGGCGCTACTATAGTGCCGACAAAATATTGCGCAAAGCAAGAAAATAAAAAATTAAAACCTAATACATGTTCTTTGAATGGAAAGTGAACATTTTTCACACTGAAATAGAACTCTAGGGGAAGGTAACCAAATTACTTCAAATAAACAAATACCTACACAACAGACCAACGGGAAGCTCAAATGGAAGATAATTGCTTTAAATCCCTTTTTGAGTAAAAGGTGTCGTGCCACGTTTTGCAAGAATACATGGGTATGTATACCTCCCTGTGCCTCATCACCTTCCGGGGCTCAACATCGTGGAGAAGCGACTAGTCACGTCTCGCCCTCAATTCATGTGCATACGGCCTCTGACGGATGGCAATGGACATCTCGCCATTAAGGGGTCATTCTACTTTACAGAGTGGAATGGCGCTTAATTTTTTACCTACTGCTAATGACAGCAGCTGCTTTTTGAGTGCCACAGCTCGTTAAATATCACTGATTCACCACTGATCTCCAGCAGCACGCTTCATCATCACTGCGAGAGCCGCAATGATAACGCTAAAGCCTTTCAACACGAACCACAATAAAACGACACTGCGCGTAAGGTGACGCTATATTGTCACATTGTAGTGACGGTGAAAAACTCAGTAGCAAAAACTGTGAAACATGAAACTAACTCTTTATTAATGTAACCTGGCCAGAAAACAAGTTACACTCGAAGCACAACGATAGCGGCCAGCACAGTCGGCGATCGGCGAAAATCTGATCAGTGGGTCAAGCGCGTCGTCTTTTATAATGACTCGTAGAATACTGTGATCGATACACCACCGTGTTTCATTTTGTTCATTGCTCAACTAAAAGAGGGAAGAGATTGCGTAAATACTCCTTACGGTGCCCATCTGTAACTCGTCCGCACATTTGAGTCCTCACACGAGAAGTCCTGGTGATAACGATTCCAATTCTTCTTTATGATCACTTCAAATATAGGCACAAAAAGAAAGCAGCGCTCGGCTTAGAGCATGATCACAAGGAATTTGCTCCGGGATGCCGCAAGAGGGTAAAAAAGAAACAAAAAAGAGCGGTGAAACAAAAGCGAGAAAACTTTTAGATTGACACTCAGCTAAGCATTCTCCTTTACCTCGCTTTTATGGCAAGTACATAAACGTTGTTTTTGAATTCCTGAATATGAAGGACGCGCGACGGCTCTTGACCATTTGAGCAGTGATAACTATACCACATTTGCTTGAAAAACAAAATGAAACAAGTAATGAAGAAGAGCGGGGGACTGCTTTTCGGATAGTCCTATTACGAAGCGCATTTAAAGCAACCCCTTTGAAGTTCCTTACGACCCCGTTTTCATTCATTTATTTGTTTATTTATTTTACAGACCAAAGCTTGTTTTTTCTTGCCTGGCAGCGTTTGAAATGAAAGATTTCGACAAGTGCATTTTGTCGAACTTCCGATTTCACGGAGTGGTCATGGTTTTTTTATTTCTTTTGCCTACGTTAGTACGCGAGCCTGATTGGAAGCAAAAACAGCGCAAACAGCATAGGAGAACCAGAGACTCTTCCTGTGAATACACGTCGATATGAGGAGAAAGCACTGAGATGATCCCACGCCTATGTGGGAATCAGTGATGTCTCCGCTTCTCATTTCTGTCGTCTAAGTTGCTCAACGATCCTCGGTCGATGCGGGCTCTGCCTCCTTTTTTTTTTTTTTTTTTGCACCGCCTTCTTCACAGTCGCCTACCATTGTTGCCCACTACTTTTTTACTTCGCTGTAGACGACTTCAGGTTATTGTGGCTGACTTCACTGCTCTGCATAGTTGAACGCTCGTCGCTCAATGCACGCCCTGGTACCATTTTGTTCCCCTTACTTCTTTCTCCATACTCGGCTGCCTTTGCTGCCGAATTCCTCCTTTCTCGCCTCTTGTTCTGCTCGTCTATTGGTCGCCTACCTATGGTTTATTTCGGGTTGGCCAAGAATGCTCACAAAGCCAGTGGCACAGGGTCATGAACCCAAGTTGCGCAATCAAGAGAGAAAAAAGAAAGGCCACTGACAAATACGCAGGGGCCCCGGTTGTTGCATAATAGGCAAGACAGCAACAGTCAGCACCTGTAAAGCGGGGAGAAGAGGCAAAGAAAGCGATGATCCAAAGGCTTTATTAAAATCGACTTATCAGTGCGCTTTGCGATGGCTTCATTGTCCCAAGACGCGAAGCGCCCGATGAGTGGAGCAAAATTTATTTAACAATTCATTGATCGAGTCAATAATTATTAGTCAGCGATGGACATAGAAGAAATGTGGCAGAAACCATCGGAGATCATTGCAAAAGTGAGCGATAGCTTCCTTGGTTAACCGAATGCACACCACCGTGCCATCTGTGAGTCACGAAGCCTCATTGGCGTATCAGCAGACCCACGAAGTGGCAGTTCCATTGCCAACCACAATGCCAAATGACAGCACGAAAAAGCATATTTTGAATCACCACACCGCAGTTGAAACTCCATAGCCAACCCCAATATCCCTAGGGTCCTGGCTGAAACTTCGTTACAATGGTTATCCATGAAGTGAACGTGCTCTACGGAGAGGTGTATATTGCGAATGGGGCGCTCGCAGCTGGCGTACACCTTCCTTCATCTCCTCGCCTAGTATGTGACGTGGTGACGTCACCCACGCGCGTGCCAACCAATCACCGGCTTTTCTATCTTCTTCCTCTGCATGTGCGCTTTCTCTCTCCTCTCCATTCATTACACCCCATCCGGTTTTTCCTGTGCGCGATCGGTCGAGGGCCACCCAAATTGAGTGCAGTAGCTATAGAAAAGTGCTTTATTATATTTAAGCCTATACGTGTACCCCTTGGGCCACCTTGTCACGTCACCTTGTCACAAGAAGATTGGCCACTAATGGGCATATACCAACGTCACCTTCGCCGTGTCAAAGTTGTCGACCCAATGACCCATACTAGGCAAGATAGCAGCCAGCACGTAACTAGTGGTCCAATTCATTTGACTTTACTCCCATACGCGGCAAGAAACATAGAAACCGTCAAGTGGGAGGAAATGCCGAAGAAGGATATTGCGTTGAAATAATAAAGGAACCCAGATATAAGAATAGCCTGAATAGATACAAATCAAATCTCGGTCGCATCAGTCATTGAGCAGCGCTTGCTGTTTGTTTGACATAATCGATATAAATGAAGTCAGAATTGAATTGGCACTCGATTCTTCTTTACGAGGGGGAGGGGGGGGAGCAGGCGTGGCACAGCATCCATCCAGGTTACAATGTGCCAGAAGAATGTTTGTAGAAGCAGTGTAGCTACATTAATGGAATGAAATGGGCGTATAGGACCGAGTTAAGTGTTGTTGCACAATGTGAACTACAGCTCTGTGGCTTTGAATATATTAAAGCATGTTCATGTCGGAGGAAAGGGCTCGTCACCCAGCAATTAAAGCAAGTGATGAAAAGAAATTCTACGTTTGTAAAAGAAAGCATCAAAGTGTAATTATCTCCTCCTTTTTACTGCCTCCTTTTTACTTCACAGTGGCTGGCCATTAGTTCTGGTTTAAACTTAGCAGGTAACTGCGGGTCAACTTCCTGTGGCCATTTCTTAGGTTACCCCCCACAGAACGACCTCACAATATTTTTCTTTGCGGTAACAGCAACGCTATTCTCGCCGTACAGGTTTTATACGACAAAGCTTATTACGCTCTTGCTGGTCCCACATCTTCTGGTAGTGCTTTAAGACTGCAGTTTTTAATGTGCACTGATAATTTCAACAAATTAAGCCAACATTGCGCAGCCCGAGGTGTTTGATGCCAGCTGCCATAGATAGAACCACAATTAATGCCGCCTAATTCCAAGGTTGTGGCTAAAGTTTCTGCGACAGTGTTTTTTTTTTTTTCGCAGCTAATTGGTTCGCAGATTTCTGTGGCGAAATATTCGCGATGTGTTCCTGGACAGCAAGCCCACAGTTTCTTCGCTGCGTAAGTTTGCGAGGCATAGCCACGTTAGACCACATGCTCTGGCGGTGTGCCCGGTCACACTCTATCATCGCTAACAGCTCGGCCAGATGGGAGGCGGTTCTCCGCAGCCCTCTTCTGGCTGACCAACTCTGGGCTGTCCAGCAGGCCCACGATGCGGCCGAGAGGCTCGGCCTTCCGGTTCCCACGTGGGAGCGGCCCGCTTCGTGAAGACTCACGACCTGCAGGACCTCATTGAAGGTTTACCATACCATACCATACCATATTAGGCTTGAGATATTTAAACTGGAAATTTTGACAAGACTTCCGGCGAAACTGGAGGTACAACGCTCACTTACCGTCATTCGTAGTTCTCCGCGCAAAATTGTGTTTGGTTAGGCAATGTGCAATAAAAGGGATAATACTGGGAACTGTCTGTTTTCGTTACCTGGGCCAACGTCTGTACCTCGAAACTTCAGATATTCGTCGAGAAAGTAGAGGGAACAGGGGAACGGCACAAAGAAATTCGATCTTTCTCTGGACCAAACAAACATCGGAAACAGTTACTTAAATGATATTGCGCGACAAAAAAAAAACGACACGGACGTGAGAGAAGACGACACACCAAGCGCAATTGCGCAATTGTGACGGCACACCAAGCGCAATTGCGCTTGGTGTGTCGTCTTCTTTCACGTCCATGTCGTTTTTTTAATTTTGTCGCAGAATATCACTTAAGTAATGGATTACCAACTTGCCCGGAATGCTGTTCTCATCGGAAACAGTTCTGAATGACTGCCGGTACAGTAATAAGACTCTCGGTGCCCGTATAGTTACAGAAGACACGGCGTGCGTGCGTGCGTGCGTGCATAAGTAAATTTATGCCACCGAAAGGTGGCATAAATATGCATAATATGTCGCTCTCCCATGATAGTGGCATGTTTACACTTTTATATAATTCACCGCATAATACGACTGTGTATGGATGACGCTAACTCTAGGAAGCCGACCATAGCCGAGTTAAGTCTACGTTGCCTATGCACAAATGGCTTGGTTATAAATTTGACTTCGGCTAGCCACCTAGCGCATAATGGCCCTTATAATACGGCTGAACAGCATGAAACGCTATTTTTATTTTTCTCGTGGTGAGAGTTCGGGTAGTTTTTCATTGGGGTTTTGCCTATGTCTTTACATTAGGGATAATCGATTGGAATTCGGGAGTCTCCAGGTGAAATTTGAAAAGTTGGCAGATATACAGCTTCTCGGAGGTGAGGGCAGCAGTGGGGTGGCGGGGTGCTAAATATTGCAGTCCACAGATAACAGTGAAGATATGCAGGCGGTCATCACTATATCCGAGCTGCGCCCGGCGTGTCCTTTGCATAACTGCGTGACAGTTGGGGACAAGCCAATATTTTGATGAGACTTTCAAAGTAATTTCACACCCGAAGCATACAGGATAGCATTGATAAATTCTCGTTTTAGAGGCAGATTCCTTTACAGGGGTGGAAATTTAGCCGATGCAAATTCTCCCGCGGAAATTTGCAGCTAGTTTCAAATGTTTCCAGCTCCGAATATTTAATTTGAACTTCAACTCCCTTGTTTCTCGACGGAGTGCTGTTACTATACCTTCACGTACAAAAAGCAAGTTCACCGCTTTGCAGAGTCTGAGAAAACAATAAAAAAGTAAGTTAGATCTCCAGCGAGCAGTTACTTCTGCAGGAGAAGTTGGCAGAGCTCTTTTTGTCCGCGTTGCGCACAATGGGAGGCGAAAGTCATTGATGGCGTTGATCGAATGAGTCCTCCGGTAGGAGGAAAGTACGGGAAGTCTCTCGAAACAAAAGCCTTCCCATATTTCATGAACATGCAGAAGAGAGTCATACAGGTTGCTCAACACAGAGACCTCACCCAGGTTTCCTTGGAGAAGATTGGAAGGGCCTGCTTGAGAGAGAGAGAGAGAGACAGGCCAGAGAGGATTACCAGAAAAAGTCTTGTTTTTCTATCCTGCACGCAGTAAAGCGGATTTGAAGAGATAGAAGGAGAAAAAAAAAGAGTAATAAAACGGGAGTTGATGGCACCAAATTAAAGCGGCAAACATCACTATCGCAGCTTATTTCGCAGGACCGTAAACCGCGTGAGTTTCCTCCGCAGCTCCATACTGCTAGCCGGCCATGACGTTCATTGACATCCCTGTGGCGCCTTTTCCTTCGCTCACTCTCTATTTCACTCTCTCTCTCTCTTTCTCTCTTCGTGCTACACTCAAGAGGATGTCCGCTTTCAATTATTCAATCTTAAACTAAATCAATAAATGTACGTTTCGCGCTCTTGTGGAGGCGAGAAAGAGTGGATAGAAAAAACTATTTCCTTCGATGATGATGATGATGATGATGATGATGATGGTGAACATGATATTCGAGCTATGAGTATCCTTCGTAGCTTCCATGACGCTCTGAAGAAGGCAAGTCTTGGCGTCCTGAAAAGCTAAGCTTGATGCCCTAATAAGCGGATGTCCTGACGAGTCCTGACAAGGCCTGGTAAAAACAAGTCCACTTGTCGAGATTCTGTTTTCATAGACATCGCTGCTTCTATCACCGTCGATCTCTTCGCGTATCAATATTGCTCGACTGGTGATTCGAAGTGTAACGCTCACTGTCATACAAGGTGTCCCAGCTTAGTTTAGCGAAGATATCGAAATATGCTGAAGCACTTTAGGATGATGCAATTAAATGCATGTTTTGGCTATATTACAAAGCAAGTCACATTACTTTTTGTTTTCTGCCTAACTGCAGAATTAGTCAAGATTATTAATCAACTCCAAAAGTATAACGTTTAGAGAATAAATTCCACTGAGAAGTTGCAGAGTGTTCTAGGAAACATTTAATTCACCAGTGTCTTTTTACTTATCGCGTAAAACTTTTTTTCCTGTGTCATAAGGAAGCTCACGAAATATGCAGAAATAAAAGAAAGCCAGTCATATGCCCGCGTGCTTGTCGATTTTTCAGTTCTCTCATAAGTGCCATGTATGAATTGAGCCTGGTGGGCTTCCTGATAAGGACAGAAAAAAAATTTCTACCATCAGCAAAAGTAACAAAAACGCAGTGCCGCCATGCAAATTTGCTTTTTTAAGCTTTTAGCCTTTTCAACAAGAGATAGATAGAAACTTTATTGAAATGGAAAAGATTTGAAGGAGGGGTGGTCGGAGCCTCTCAGTCCAGGGCCCCACTAGCCTCTGCCGCCTGCCTGACCTGGCTAATTAAGGACTTTTGTCCTGCCAGGTCGGAGCGGGCGAGCTGTGCGTCCCACTACTCCATTGTGTTACTGGTATTTGGCCTATGCGGGTGCTTAGTGCACTCCCAGGTTATATGTCTTAGGGTAGGCATGCCACCGCACCAAGGACAGTATTCCCTATAACAAGTGGGATAATTGGCATTTAGCAATATTAAATTGGGGAATACCCCGGTCTGTATTTTACGCCAATCGGCGGCCTCTTCCCCGCTAAGTTGTGGGTGAGGCGGCGGGTATTTTCTGCGGACTCCGCGCTGATGAACAAGGATGTCTTTGGCATTTAAATTGGTGGAATTTTGTGAGGTATAGTGCGGGCGGTTGGGGTTAGAAGAGGACGCCATTGCTCGGTTAGTGAACCCTCGAGCCCGGGCACGCGGGGATACACGAAAAGGCCAACAAAAGAGAAGTCCGCGTCTGGAAACCCATTCGCGCTTCAACTAATCGACTTAGTTTGACGCGTCACCAAATACTTGTCAGGTGCATGGCATTTACAAAAACGCACCCTAACATTTCTTATACAAAACCTTAACATTTCTTAACCACTTTAACATTTCTTTTACAAAACGCACCTTAATTAACATTTCTTTAACAATGTTGGCATACAGTAAGAAAGCAACAGTTATCAATCCTGTACAGTTTTTCTCCTGCGACCATTCTCTTGCAGCGAAAACACACATTTACGAGAAATATTTTCTAGAGGGCTTAGTCAACTGTACAGTGCGAAGTTGGCACGTGCCAGAATATAACACATCGTTCTGTTTCATGCGATACTGCAGACAAAGGGTCCGGGCAGGAGAGCGTGGTGTACAAAGAAATATGAAGCAAGCCACGGTGACAAATCACACATTAGTACGTAACAAGGGCGAAGTGCGTGGTAACGAGTTGCACTCGGCAATTGTTCGCGGGAAGAATGAATATCTACGCAGGTCAGCTCTCGCGAATACGGGCTTGATGTGGCGACTGTTTTGGTGGCGTCAGGGTCGACCGGTTAAGTAGTCGGGTGGTTTTATTCCCCAGGTTTCTAAAGTAGAGAGCAGCTAACACTTTAAACGTGCGGATTTTGTTCTTTGAGCAAGTGGTTCAAGACCGGCCAACTGAAGCATAGCCGTGGGTGAGCCAAGTAATTTGAACCGTTTATAGACGTAACGGACAGCTAATGTTTGCATTTTTTTCTAGTTTGTCTGGATTTCCTTGAGTAAAAGGGTCCCAAGCAGCACTTTCATGTTGCAAAGATGATCCAATATAAGCTTTATAGGTAATGAACCATAGTGAAGGAGAGGAGCTGCCAAATCTTTAAAAGGCCTACTTTTTCAGGCTTTAGAACATGTGTTGCCTTTATGGGTCGTACCCTTAAATTTGAACGTTAATGTCAGACCTAGGTATTTGCAACTGTGTTTGTCTTCAATGGATATATTTATATGGTAGACAAAAGGAAGTATGTCAATCATATTCGTAATGCAGATATGCAAAGTGTTTGTGTAGTTAATTACCTTTTTTTTGACGTTATAGAAGGAGATGTTGGGGCACAAATTTAGAGTCGGCTGTTTTTGTCTCATGAACAGGTGTCACAGCTACAGATGCGGATTTGCATATTTATGCAGATAATTTATTTAGAAGAATGAGTAGAGTAGTTAATGCACGTATAATCACATTACAACAAAAAAGAAGAGTGCTGTTATAACAAGAAACACTCAAGGCAACAATGACAGCAAAACGACCATACCGCATATCATAAATCGAAAATGCCCAAATGTAGATGAGTCTCGTGAAAAAAACTTTTTTTACATTTGTAAGTAGCGTCCAACAATGTCACTGTCCTTTTGAAAGCTATCCAGGTGCTCTTCTGGATGGCACTTGTTGCCCGCGGTCCCGATAATTTATTTCAATTTACTGGTGTACAATCCAAAGCCATTAGTGACAATTTAGGTGCGTACCTTGGTTCATCACGATGTGGTCATTCTAAAAGAAGATTACACGTGTCTTCATCTGGACGAATGCAATCACACTGTGAAATTTCAGCGCCCGGCATATTCTCTGCAGAAAGTATTTATCGTTGGCGGCGCCAGGTCGTAATCGATGAAAATACCTCAGCTCTTTTTTTAATTTAAAGTCAGGGAAATGATGGATTCAAGAAGCGGATTAATACAAGGCAAGATTAGAGCGCTTTCAATTTCATTCAGCTATGCCTTTCTGCATACATATAATGATGTGGATTTTAAAATTCAGCGTATTTTATTTCCTGATAGTGTTCGCATTAAAAGAAGTTCGAGGAAGTTTTTGTAGCAGAAGAATGAAACCCCATTCGTACAGACACAATTCCAACAACCTTTGTTCTGTACACTCAGACCTACAATTTAAGTGAAGCGGTGCACATGCAAGCCAAGTTGAACTTCTTAGCGTCGGTATTCCCAGTGTCAGTTAGAGCACTTCTCACCAAGAAAATCACGTAGTTGTGTATATGTGTTGTAAAATTTATTTACCATTGGAGTCAATGGGGTGGCAGAGAAAGAAAAAAAAAGCTAGGGCATACTAGGCTAGATCACTCCTCCCCGAACAAAAATACATTTTGTTTCTTCGGCTTGCAGCATCAGCGTGAGAAAGTCATACATACCCAAACACGAAAGATAAATATATATTAATATTAAATATATCACAGAGCAGTAAGAAGTCACAGCATTCCAGTACATAATACTGCAGTTGGAATATACACTAGGAACGCAGCATAAGTTCGGATACAAAGACCAATGATGACAATGCATAAATAAACACGTATAGTAGACCCAACTGTAATACTAATACCCTCAATACATATAGAAATAACATGGAGTAATATAGCAGACGCGAAAATTAATAAAAACCGTAGGTTGAGAATTTTAAATTATTCCCGAGGCGAAACATTGTATCTCTCCATTTCTCTACTTGTTTCCTCTTTTTTTTTTGTCAAAAGTGCACATTATTTAATTTTTCATCATACCCATCGGGTGTAGCATGCTGGGCATGCCGCCTGACAAACCTCTCCAGTATTCATTAAAGAGCTTCTCCCTCTCCATCCGCACTCATAACAGCAGAAAACTTGATTGATGAGGACAGGCTGACAATGAATATTGCCAGGTTTCTGCGTTGGCCGTTTTGCGCACCCGCAGTGTGTTATCAAACGACCTCTAGCGTTCCGTCCCGCGAAACCGATCTAATGTGGTTAGGTTTATCGCTTCTGAAGATACCTGCGCGGGGGCCCCCGCTATTGATGGAAGCTAGACAAATAATACGACACATACGATGGCAATAAGCAGAGCCTAAATTGATAAGTAACCCTATAGCTGCAACTGAAAAATAAATAAAGTCAGTACTAGGGAAGTTGCAAAGCCCTACAGGCTGCGTCGCCATCTCGTCAAATATGGAAAATGAGCACTCTTCATCTAGAAGTTTCGCGTGTGGGTGGACGAGTGTACGGGCGCCGTACGGCGATGACGACGGGGAATCTGCCAGTTGCGCGAGGAAGAGTACAGAAAGTGCTTCACTACCATCGGAGGTTCTCTCGGGAAGCATGGGATTTCCACTCGGCTCGGAGAATAACAAGTGAAGACTGGCTGCGTGAATGTCGGCATTTCAAGTCCCCGACCCGCGCTTTATCGCGCTCGCCCACCTGCGACGGGACAGCCGGGCGTGCGATGTTTTCTCGCACTGAAAGTGTTCAGCGCTGCACAAGCTACAGCCAGCATCAGCTAGGTCGAGGGAGGGTTTCGGGCATGTTTTCCCGCATATATAGCGACTGTTTTGATTGGCCGGCGCCAGCTGGGCTCCCTACTACCGACGGTAAACCGAGAACAATGATTTAACCGAAGCGATGACCAATCAAAAACTGTTATAACGATAATATCAAATGGGGTGCTTCTCTTCGAAAGTAATTTAACTTGTGCCATGTCCAGCTCATTTTTTTAGAGAGAGGAGAGGATAAAGAAGAGAGAGAATGCCTTTTTGAGAGAGAGAGAGAGAGAGAGAGAGAGGCAAGTAGGAAGGATAACCAGAGGAGAGTTTCCAGTTTGCTACTCTGCAGTGGGGTGGGGGATATAGGGGTTATAAAGACCACAAAGAGCGAAAGTAAAAAAAAAGAACAATAAAACAAAAGAAAACAATAGAATGAAAAGACAGGTAACAAGAAAGGTCGTTCCAACCACACGTGTTTACAGAGGCCGGTCGATCCCAAGAAGCGCAGCAGCATTTGCACGGCCCTATGATGGGATGTTATGTCACGTCGGTGTTTCAAAATTCTTTCTTCCGACAGAGGCTGCAGTCGTCCAACTGGTTCAGCACGACGGAAAGCGATTGTCTCTGCACACTGTACTGCGGGCGCTGGCAAAGAACGTGAATTGTTTCCGTGTCACCGCAACCGCCACATGCTGCGGTGTCGACCAACCCTATGTGGAACGCATAGGCATTGGTAAACGCTACGCCAAACCACAGCCTACACAAAAGGGCCGCGTCCCTTCGCGTAGGCCTTGGTGGAAGTCGGAGGCTTAAAGTTGGATCCAGGGTGTATAAACGGGCGTGCATAAAATGGGGTTCATTCCACTCTGATGTAGTGCATCTTTGCAGCATCTGTCCTAGATAGCGGGATAGATAGGCGGTTGTCTTCTGCATGAGTTGAACGAGCGGCTTGATCGGCAAGTTCATTGCCTGTTATAGCAAAGTTACTTGGCAGCCACTGAAAAATTATTTCATTTCCTTTCTCAGTCAAGTGGTGTAAGGCCTCTGTCATTTCAAATGCCAACTGTTCATGCGGACGGCGCCGAAAGGCGGACAATAGACACTGTAGTGCCGTCTTCGAATCGCAGAAAATCGACCAATTGTCTGTTGGTTCGTCATTAATAAATTGTAATGCGACTCGAAGCGCTGCGAGTTCTGCTGCCATCGACTTCGCCAAGTGAGATGTTTTCAACTTTATACTGGTGGATTTTGCTAGAAGACGACAGCTGTGGTAGAGCTCTTCGGTATGACAGAGCCGTCGGTATATATGTGGGTGTTATACCGGTACTTTTCATTTAATAGCAGTAAGGTAAGCTGTTTAAGAGCCGGCGATGACATATCTGCTTTTTTCATGACGCCAGGTATTGTCAGGTTGATATTTGGTTGAATGAGGGACCGAGCAGGAGTCAAAGCTCTCACGGCAAGTGTGAAGCAAGATGGTATACTCTCACGATGAGCGTGTGCCGTTCGGCAGGGCGAGGCACGTGGTCTCTCCGCAAATAGAGAGCCTAGATGGTGGCAAGGAGTGCCGGAAAGGCGCCTTATATATATGTATACGTGCACTCTTAGTGCTCCAACTGTGATGTGGGTCTTGATGAAGTTATATCTGGCGACGGCAATAGTTGCTACCATTGATGCACTTCGAGAAAGACCTAGACAAATCCTGAGCGCGTCAGCTTGAACGCTTTGAATAATGCGTAGGCTTGTTTTATTCGCGTTAGTCAATGCTCGCAAGCTGTACCGCAGAAAGCCAAGAAAAAGTACCCTATATATATATAGTTGTAGCAGAGCGGTTGTGGACATTCCCCAGGTCTTTCCTGCGAAGAACTTCAGAAGGTGACAGATTCCTGACAACGGCTTCTTCATGTACAATGCAAGGGGGCTTCATGAGATACCTCTGTCAATTATGACACTCAAAAACTTGTAAGACCGTACAAATAGTATCATCTGGCCATTGATTAATACACTGTAGTATGTCATGGGCTTCCGCGCAAATGCAAAAAGTGCACATTTGTCCGATGAAATCTCCAGGCCTTGATTGTGGAGGTAGTGTGCAGTCTGAGTGGCAGCTTTATGGAGCCTTGCGCGCAGCTGTGAGCGTGTCACACCGGACGCCCAAACGCATATGTCATCCGCGTACCTAGATAATTTAACTGTGTTTTGTAAGGTGATCAAGGAGACCAATCAGGGTGACGTTAAACAACGTAGGGCTCAGTACGCCACCTTGAGGGACGCCACAGTAGGTGTAATGTATATGAGTGTGGCCGTCCTCGGTGCTCACAAAGCAAGATCGCATAGAGAGATACCTGTGTATCCATCTAAACATCCGACCACCGAGGCCTACCTCATCGAGAGCGCCGAGGATGGGTTTATATGTAGCGCTGTCGTACGTCCTTTTGACGTCGAGGCATAAAGACGCGCCGAGACGTTTACATACTTTTTGTGCTGAACGTAGGTAACCAGGTCGACGATGTTATCAATCGATGAGCGGCCACGTCGGAAGCTTGCAATGGCATCTGGATAGATGTTGTCGTATTACAAATACCTCTCTTGGTGTCCGAGGATAATCCTCTCCGTCATTTTTGCCCACACAGCTCGACAATGCAATCGGATGGTACGATGAAAGCTCCAACGGAAACTTGTCAGCCCTCAGTAGCAGAACTATGCGACTGGTCTTCTAGCTTGTAGTAAGGGTTATCATAAGAAGCTAACAAACACTGACACCGAGGACAACATAGGGGAAATTACTTGTGCTTAATAAATGATATCAAGAAACGATAATTTAACGGAAATGAAAGTGGATGAAAAAAACAACTTGCCGCAGGTGGGGAATGATCCTTCGCATTTCGCGTGCGATGCTCTACCAATTGAGCTACAGCGGCGCCGTTTCCCCTTCCACTTTATTGGGTATTTATGTTTCCTAGTAGAACCCTGGGGGTGTTAGCCAGCGCCACCACTCACAGACCTTGGCGGCGGAAGTGGACGACCACCACCACGCACCACTCCGCCGCCAAGGTCTGTGAGTGGTGGCGCTGGCTAACACCCCCAGGGTTCTACTAGGAAACATAAATACCCAATAAAGTGGAAGGGGAAACGGCGCCGCTGTAGCTCAATCCGTAGAGCATCGCACGTGAAATGCGAAGGATCGTTCCCCACCTGCGGCAAGTTGTTTTTTTCATCCACTTTCATTTCCGTTAAGTTATCGTTTCTTGATATCATTTATTAAGCACAAGTAATTTCCCCTATGTTGTCCTCGGTGTCAGTGTTTGTTGGTTTCTTATGACATGACTAATAAAAATCGGGCCCCTCGGTTAACCCCCTTTGTTCTTCTAGTAAGTGTTTCACTTAGCCAGGATTCATTATACATTTAGAGCAGAACACTCCTCGCCCGCTGACGCGGAAGACACGGAGCTCTGTTAAAAATTCCGTCAGGTCTTGGTGAAGAGGTACGTTTGTACAAAGCTGGCGCTGCCTTGAGTTCATGGACGGAAAATGGTAGACCTGTGCGGGAGTCACGTGGTGGCGGGCAGCTCTTGCATTCTCCTATGAAGTTAACGGGATGTGCTTATGGTCAATCGGAGTAAGCGCATACTTCAATGGAGTAGTACCCGTAGCGTTAAACCGACGGACGCAAGAAAAGCAACAGGGCGAGAGCTAGACTCACGACTCGTTTATTTCGGAAATAAATGCAGCAATGGAAGTGGCAGTAAAAAGGATAATCTCCCAACTTAAGGGCAGTCGATTATCGATTACACCTACGAAATTACGGTCTGTCGTCCGAAAAATTTATTTCGCCAGAAAATGGCGAGATCCACGTGTCATTGATACAATGCCACGTTTCTTAATGGGAAATCCTTCGTGAGTGTAGGGCTGTCCCTGACGCCTTTTTTTTTTCGTCCCTCGTGCTAACGCTACGGCAGTTACTTTAAGTATGAACCACGCTTCTAAATTTTCAGCTGAAGTTCCAAAAGATCTCAAAATGCACTTACGTATACAAAAAGCGGCTACTCCTTCTTTAGTTCTCAGGCTATACTTGCACGCAGGTTTTCTGACATGGGCTCTGATTTGCCCATGACCACTCTCTATCTTTAAACACTGCACGCTTTTAGTGATGTGTAATCTGCTAGATCTCCCCGCCATGAAAGCCAACCCTGTCGGTAGAGCAAAGTTCTTCCAGTCACGTAGGAAGCGGGTTCACGCCTTCCCAACTTTTGGCGAAGCAAATGTTGCGGGAGAGCAAAACGACTATGCTGCTAGTGGAGTGCTCCTAATGCGGCGTGCTTTCTTGCCATTGGAGAGCCACAGTCCCTGCTTATTCTGCAGTCAAGCCACGGTACAGTATCTAGAACACACCTGTACACACAGCCCTTGCTCACTGACTAAAGTACCCCTCAGTGCAGAATGTGTTGACGCCCAGCAACACACCGGAAGAAATGCCAAAATGCCGGCCTGCAATAAATGGAAATTTTTGCGATAGTTGCGCTCCAGCCAGAAGGAAGTATATTCTGAAATAAAAAGCTGACAATTTCTAAAAGCGAAGCCTTTTTTTTTTTTTTGCTTTTCCCCGCGGTTTGGCGTTCGGCATATCCTCGCCGGATATATTTGTAGGTATCGCCGAATATATTTGCGTATTTGTGGATACAGCTTCGATAACAGGGTATGTGCCGGAATAGACAGCATGCTGCTGGCTGCTGTCCGGCATAATGAACAACTTAGGTGAGCGGGTATGTGCCACTGGCTATATACCGGCACAAACAGCCTCGGCACTGGATATGTGCATGTAGCTATGTGCCACTGGGTACGCATCCATACTCTGCCCATTCCCAAGAACGGATGTGGGCCACCGTGACACAAGGGGTATGAAGCCCCTTGTACATCTGTATACTTCTGTGTACATACACCTTTAATCGAGATGTTTCCCATCGACAAGCTTCCCATATCACCTCCGTCCGCGTTACGCAGAGTGTTAACAGCTACGGGCGACGTGGCTGTGCTCGTGTGTTCCACTACCACTGCTACATCGATAACACCAACAAACTGCGCGTCGTTTATATCCGAACATTACGAGGGATCTCCATGTTTTATGACAGTTTGATGGTTCCAGCTAGTGGAGACGCGAAAACTTAGAAAACAGAAACCCACAGGACAATGCTGGTTTATTCTTGTTCATATAAAGATTGACTCAGGAAGACGCTTTCCGGATGATACTTTAATCCCGCTGACAATGACTATAGTAACCAGTTGTCTGGCAACGCATTGCGATATTCCCCTGACGCATGTGTAGACAAGCTCGTGATATCATTAAATGCGTTGGATTTTCTCTGAGAAAGTGTGATCCTGCTATTTAAGGGTTGCATTTGCAGGAATACGAAGTTCTGCCATCAATTAAAGCTTGTTCCAAGGTTCCGAATTTTTTCTGTCACTTGGAAATCTACAATTCAATGATAATTTATCGACATCCGCACGAACATTCTTTCCAGAGGTTCGTATACGTACTGCTCTCTATACTAGCATACGATGTTAACTATGATGAACCGGAAACAGAACGGCACAATGACTGCTAATCATACGCAACAATTGTGGTTTTCATTAAATCCTCAAATATACTTGTCTCTGTATTGTTCTTTCTTCATACTTCCTACATTATTTTTACTTCTCTCTAAGTTATGAAACTGATGTGCCATTTATATTGATCTCGTTTCGCCTGACGCAACCTAAATTAGGCACTCATGACCCTATCACTACTGGAGAGTGCCCTGACATCAGAGCAAGCATGATCCTCCACATTGTGCACAAACACTACGTTCTCGCATGTCCGTTGTCTTATATGTCGCATTGTGGAGCGCGTATTCAAACACCTCAGTTATTTCCAGAGAGAAGGCGCTGTCAGAGTTGGCCTCGTTAAAGTCACCGGTCATGAGTACTTCATCCGGCGACAGTACAGCAAAATAATGGTGGTGATAAACTTTATTGAAACGGGGAAGGGTAAAGAGGGACGTGGCTGAGGGTGAGGGCTCAAGTAAGGCCCTGGGCCTGCTTGGCCTTTTCCGCCCAGTCCACCAGTTCAAATTGTCGGTCGACGTCCCCAGAACTGAGCCAGGCTGTCCAGGCAGTCTCGCTGCTGACGGGGGGATGAGAGAACGGGAGCGAGGTGCATTCCCACATTATGTGTGTGAGTGTTCCTGTTTCTGAACAGAGCCTACATTTGTCGCTTTCCCTGCCCCCTGTGATTTTGTTAATGTATTTTGGGTGTGGGTATGTGTTTGTCTGAAGTCGCCGAAACGCGACCGCTTGCGTTTTGTCGAGTTGCTTGGCCGGTGGTGGGAGCGCGCGACGCCTCAAGCGATACCGATGGGCTATTTCATAATAAGTCTCGCAGGGTTCCTCGTGTCTCTCCTCCTCATTCACGCCGTCCGCATCCGCGGACGAGGCTCGGCGCGCGAGATCTCGAGCCAAACTGTGAGCCGACGCGTTGCTGGGCACAGCCGCGTGAGCGGGGGTCCACACGAGGGTTTTGAAGCCGCTTAGGGGGCGTCGTGTGAGGACATGGTACGCCTGTTTGCAAATTCTACCACGGACGAAATTGCCAATGGCCTGCTTGCTGTCGCTGATGATGGTATTCGCTTCCGCATGCATGGCCATGGCAATCGCGGTTTCCTCCGCTTCCACCACTCGGCCAGCCATGATTGTTGTATGTTCTATCAGTCCTGCGTTGTGATCCGCTACCACCGCGGTCATGAGGTCGCCCCGAGGGTGTCTGGCTGCGTCTGTGTAGACCACTCCATCTTGCGAGCCGTAGCGTCGCCAAATGGCTTCACTACGGGCCTGCTGACGGCCCTGATGGAACTCGGGGTCCATGTTACGGGGTAGAGGTGGGGCATAAATATGCCCCCTGACCTTTCGCGGAATCGTAATGTACTCTGTCCCCTCGGGGATAGCCTCAAGACTGAGCTTCCGGAGGACTGTGCGGCCAGCTGGGGTTAGCGAGAGACGACGGACTTGGGCTGTGTGGTGAGCGTCTAAGAGCTCCTCGGTCGTGTTATGCATGCCTAAGGCCTCTAGCTTTGCTGTGGCCGCGTGGTCTGGAAGGCCCAAGGCTGCCTTTGTGCTTCGTCGAATCATGGTGTTTAATTTAGCTAAGTCCGTGGCTGCGAGTTTGACATATGGTGTCGAGTACATGGTTCTGCTGGTTATGCATGCCTGGACAAGTCGAAGCAGATCGCCCTCGCCCATGCCGTGGTGCCGATTAGCCACCCGGCGAATGAGCTGTAGTGTGTAGTTGGTCGCCCTCTGGAGTTTCTTTAACACGAGCCCGCAGCGCAGCGTGTTCTGAAAGTCTAGCCCCAATATTTTGATACTGGGGCGCTCCGGGATGGTAAGTTCCCCGACCTTAAGTTCAAGGAAGCGCCTTCTCCGTGGTAATCCCCTGGGACAGCTACTTCTGCCGGGCTTGATCAGGAGGTATTCGGATTTTTCCGGTGAGCACGTCAGGCCCCTCGACTCCGCATAAGCTTGTACGACGGCGATGCCGCGTTGCATGATCTCTTGAAGAGTTTGTGGATCATCCGCCGCTGCCCATAACGTCACGTCGTCAGCGTAGAGGCTGTGGTGAAGCCCAGGGATAGAGCACAGCAGTTCCGGGAGCCCGCGCATCGCCGCGTTAAAGAGAAAAGGGGAGATGACTGAACCCTCCCCAGCTCTATAAATTCAGTTTCATGTTCACCGACTTTGATCCGGCACTTCCGGTCGGTGGGAAAGTTTCGTACGTATTGGTATGCTCGGTTTCCGACACCCAGTTGGGCGAGGCCCTCGAGCACCGCTGCGTGGGCGACATTGTCGAAGGCCTTTTTTAGGTCGAGGCCCGGGACCGGAATCGGCGAGCGTCCGCCGGACTTTCGGGTTGCATCACCTGCCTTTTTAACTGAAGGAGCACATCTTGGGAGGACAGGTGTGGCCTGAAACCAAACATAGAGTGGGGGAACTCGTCCCCATCTTCTACGTGTTCATTGAGACGGTCTAGGACCACGTGCTCCAACAGTTTGCCGACGCATGATGTGAGTGAAATCGGCCTGAGCTTGTGCGCATTGAGTGGTTTGCCTGGTTTTGGTATAAAGACGATCGTTGACGTCTTCCACTCTTCCGGGATGGCGCCCGTCTTCCAGCATTCGCTCATGAACTCGGTGAGCTGCTCTATTGCGGCCTCGTCCAGGTTGCGTAGGATCTTGTTGGTAACGCGGTCCGAACCCGGCGCCGAGTTCGTCCGCAGCTTGTAGGCGGCTGCCGACATCTCAGCGAACGTAATGTCTTCGTGTATGTGCGCGTTCGGCCGGCCCTGGTAGGCCGCAGGTAACGGTGTCTTGAGTTGCGGCCCGATGTACTCGTCTCGCATCTCGGCCAGGAACGCCCCCGGGTCCTGAGCATGCCTGTGGATTAACTTGGCCATGTTTCTTCTGCCTTCGGCCCTGGTGGTGTCCGGGTCCAGGAGGTGGCGTAGGAGGTGCCACGTCCGGGCTGCGCTGAGGCGTCCCCTTATGCGATCACATATTTGGTACCATTGCTGCCGGGTCACCTCGGTTACGTGATCGGAGATCTCTGCGTCGAGTCTAGTGATTCTTTCTTTTAGTGCTTGGTTATCTTTCCCCTGCTGTTGCCAACGCCAAAGCATGCTCGATCTTGCCTGCCGCATGTGGAGCAGCCTGCTGTCGACGTTGGAGGTTTCCGGGGCATCTTCCGGGTCAAGATGTTCCGTATGCTCTTCCACGTCGGCCAGGAGTTGGCTCGTCCAGGATGAGATATTGGCGATGGATCCCTCACTGGCTCGCATTCTTCTGGACTCGCGGAATTTGTCCCAGTTTGTCACCGAGAAGCGATGCTTCCGCCGACGCTTGCCGCGTGCATAGATTTCCGTGTGAAGGATGCAGTGGTCGCTTCCCAGAGTTTCGCCAGTGTTCGTCCAGGCGTAGTCTTGCGAGTGGACGACGAACGTCAGGTCCGGGTTAGTGTCTACCTGACCTCGGCTGCCGATTCTGGTGCGGGTGGTAATATCGTTGATTAGCGTGAGGCCCAACTCTTGCGCGGCTTCTGCTAAATGTCTACCCCTGCGGGTGTCGCCCAGGTATCCCCACAGAGTATGACCGGCGTTGAAGTCCCCAACGATGAGCAGGGGGCAGTCGCGGCTGACTTTAAGGGCTGAGCGAAAAAGCGCATCGAGCTTAGGGTCTCCATGCGGGGCGACGTATACGTTGAGGATGAATAAGCTGGGATCTGACGTGCGCGTCGGGATAATCTCCACGAAAACGTGGGGGATGCCCGAGGGGGGAGAAGTTTCGATGTCGTGGATCGCCGTCACCTGTTCTCGGCGAACGAGCGTAGTGACTTTCTTGGAGTTGTTACGGCAATGGCAAGCCCGGTAAAAGGAGAGGCCGGCTTCCATGTTGACTTCTTGTAGAGCTATGATATCAGGTTTGTAGGATTCTTGCTGTGTGGTGTTATTAACATGCTGGTGAAGGTTGGCCTTCTTTTTGAATCCGCGGCAGTTCCACTGCGAAACGTGATAGGTGCTATTGGTTGTAACAGCCATGTTGATTGTTGGGGAGTGTGTGGACGGCCAGGTCCAGGCGGGAAGGGCGGAGGACCGCCGCTGCGCTGACGGGTGCCACCTGAGGAACGACCGCGGGGTGAGGGAGAGTCTGCTCCGGCTGAAGCAAAATAATGAGCCCGCTATCCCAAAACTCCAGCTCAAGAACTAAACAAATATGAGAGAATATTATGCATAAAAAGAGAGGTGATCAAAAGGATTTAGAATTTGTTAGAGGGAAAGGAACGTACTCCATACAAAGAATACAAATATTACAAGGTTGCAACTATACTATATAAATCATTGATAACGGAGAGTCAGCGTATGAGAAGTGACAAGTATGAGTTCAGTTCAGAGAAAAGCGCATAAAGAATGATTACCGTGGAAAAGCTATTATGGTAACATACTGAAATAAAAAAAAAGTCGCAGGCCTGCGTGTCTCACGCGGCACAGTCACAGCGTAACATAAGAGCGCCTCCGCAGGAGCTCCATTTTCGGCAGCACGCACTAGAGGGTTCGTACCTTGCGAGGAGGCAACTACGATGTGTGAAGCGCACGAGACAGTGCCGTGGTGGAAAAAGAGAAATAAGAGGACAACAAAGATCACTCGCGCGGAGGTGAATGCCGTACTGAGTGAAACACGACGACATCGAAGAACATCAGGCAGTAGAACGCGCGGTGCAAGAAAAAAACAAAAACAACGGGAAAGTGATCCAATCGGCAAAGTCTACGGAGCTTCCAGTAGCCAATTGCCAACGACAACCACGCCCCGAGGATTACCAACGCGGAAGAGACGAATAGACCAGAGGGGCAGAAAAGCGAGGCGCGCTGGCAGAAGAGGGAAAAGACGCAAGGGTGAAAATCGGCCACCGGACCTGGGGCTGAAGACGGGCAGTCGGGTTTCAGACCCGAGCATTCTGGGCTTAACCCGACCGGGGCCTCCCGCCAACCTGTTCCCAGGTGTCGCTACTCTATCCAAGCACGGACGGCGAACCCGGCCTCTACCCGAGGCCGGCGAACTGCAGCGCCCACAGACAAAGTGCGAGCACTCGGGCTTTGGGCCCGAATTAGCGCTCAGCTGCCTGGGCCAAGACGCCCCCTCCATCGGCCGTGCCACCAAGCCACCTGCGTTCCCTGTCCAAGCCGACACTGCCACGCTCTGGCCGCTGGCTCATCGATCAACTACATCGACACTGTGGTGAGACTAACGCCACTTATTTCACCGCCTCGTCTCCGCCTCTCCGCTTCGAAAAGTTGCATGCGCTCACACTCATAGACTGCCCCTATCTCAAGTGCTGTTTGTACTTTCATAGCTCTGAATGTATGTTATTTCGTGTGAATATTTCATTGAGTGTTTATTTCATGTTTCTCTACCCACTAGTTGCATTAAAAGCTGTGTGTGTCTTTTGCAACAAACGACTTTGTCCTCAATTGATTTCTCCGCCTCAGGGAACCATCTACAACAATCAAAGAACCTGCATCACATCGACATAACGTGTACCGAAGAGTAAACACGGGTATCGAGAATACGCGGCGCACACGTCACGTCCAATTGACGCGTGGCACGGTACGATGCTGTTGTTGTCGATGATGATGATGATGATTATGATGATGATGATGATGGGCGGTGAAGCCCTAGCCTTCTTGCGCTGACCAGGTCCAGCTAAACGCGACATGCAACTGCTACAAGCAACTGCTATACGTTGGGTCACTTGGTGGAATAGAACGCAACGGAAATACAAAATTTGCACGTATCGATGAAATGCGACGCGCATGCGAAGTTGTTAGAAGTGGCACGACATAATGCTAGTGATGATGATGATGATTTATTGGCATTCACCTTTAAAATGGGCGGTGACAGTCACCTAGCCTGCTTGATTTATTCGGTTATACTATACATGTTTTTCATTACAGCCCTTTTGTATAGACATCCTTACTCTTCTCTTTCTTCCGCAAACCTTCGCAATCTACCTTGAACCGCTACCTATGGATGGACGGATGGATGGATGAGGCTGTGCCCTTTAAGTCGGGCGGCGGCACACGCACGTAGCCCTGACCAAAAATATATTTTGTACTTAGAGGAGGGCGAAATTTGACGCTTGCCTTTATTTTAGCCACCAATCAGATAACCTCCGTTTGGTTTTTAGACTTGCTTGGGTCGAGTTTATATTACGGCACTTTTTTACTTACGGTACTGTTTTTTTTTTTTTATAAAATACTCAGGTAGAAAACGCGAGAACTTATATTTTGCCCTATTCATAAAGCAGATCTACTCCAACATCGTACACGAAACACGAAAGAAAGAAGAGTCAGGTACTGCTCTAGTTTTCCGGTTGTTCTATATTTTTATGCGTGTCTGCTGCCTAGGTCAACTTGTGCGCCAATACGTAAATGTGGGAAGCAGGTATATTTAATCCGAGTCATTCTAGTGGCCCAGCATAAGCAATATGAGTAACTTGTATGAAAAGAAATTGAAAAAAGCTCACCCTTACACTTCCCTTCCTGTTTTACAGCTCAGAGCTTCGATCGGGAATGTTGCCGAAGCAGCCGTTCATCTTTCAACTCTCGTGTTTTTAGCGATGTCTGAGCTATCAGTGACGCTGTTGGGCAACTTTGTTAGCGTCCGTAAAATCATTATACCTGCTTCATGTGGTATCTTTTTGCGATCCTCCTGCGTTTTCTGTCTTTAACTGCGATACTGTCCACCGCACGCGGGCAGCTTGGTATAGCTTGGCAATGTGGGGTATTCCTGGCGATATCTCTTCATTTTTTTTTTCTTCCAGGTGATGGGGCTGCGCAGTTTATATATATCTTCCCGCCGTCGGAACGCTCGTTTCAGTTCTTAGACAAAGCTCTTTTTATTTGTCGTTTCAGCGATAACGGCGCGATCTTTTGTTCGAATTCCCATCATCGGGTTATAAGAAAGATCAGTTGTCCGAGCGAATACTGAGTCGTAAAAAAATGTTCCGCCTCATTAAACTAACGATGCTCACGGCGAAGCTATGCCCGTTTACGAGCTCCTGTTACCAGTGCTCTTTTTTTTTTTTTTTTTTTGCTTTTCGCTTCTTATGGAAAGTTGCTTGGTTGTGTGGGCCATGAATGTGTGCGTGAGCGAGCTATAGTTTAGCTGGTGCGGACCAAAACGGCTGGATACACCAACCTGCGAAACTTTTTGGGCCATTGCGATAAAGCGTTGCGAGAACCGGCAAGTAAGCGGATTGATTCGTCGATTCCCGGTAAGCATTTCACAGTATAGCACAGGCTTTTCCACAGAATTTTGTAACTACACGAAGCAACATATTAAAGAAACAAGGTTATGGCGATGTTTCGTTTTCCGATGACCTGGCATATAAGGTCATCTAACATGCCAGGCTTTCTTTATTTAACTGTGGTGTGAATTCAGTTAAGTAAGTTCTGCGTTCGCCTCGCAAGATTGTCTGTATAGACACGTTGTAATACGCTATAGTGCGGATGAAATTACGGCACTCTCTTTGCTCATCGCACAAAGCTATATTGCATAGTGGTTCACCTTCATGTTTGTCTTAAGCACTTCTCTGGAAAAGAAAAGAAGGCATGAACGACAGATCGCCACCCTGGAATAGTTCCAACACCTATCCCCTTTTTTCTTAAGAGGAAGCTTTAGATGCGGGCCAACTTCAATATTTATACTCAAGTACATACGAAACGCATTTATGCTCTCATTATTGTACACAACCGCCGACCTAACTTGAACAAAGTTTGATGCGTTTCAGAGAGAAATATAAATTCTGGCAACTGAGGATAGCAATATTTCGACTGAAGGCGTCAATTCGTCAAAAAATTAGCCAAGAAATTGTGAAGCTTGAAAAAATATGCACCAGTTCCTGTTGTGCACGTTGCGCACTACAGACTGCCGTATGTAGTGCTCGTACTCTATACGAGATGTGATGCATCGTGGTGTGCCTTCCTTTTACATTTATGTTTCATATCTTCTTCTTTAGTCTCATAGTCTTTGCTGGGTAAGGCTGCCACAATGATTTATCTCCATGCCTGTGTGCTAGAGTTTTATCACCACTTATAAAAAAAGAGCTCAGCAAGGTGATCAATCATATCCAGTACCTGAGACAGCTATCCAACTAGGACACTGTTCTCTACACAGATGCGAATGCCGATATATGAGGATGCCACATGACTTTTGTCAGTGTGAAGCGTCTTTCAATTGAAACTGCTTGAATCTGCAAGACAGCACATGTGGACTTCTTACTACTGGAGCTACAGGCCGTACGTGACGGCATGAATGTGAATGTCATGACCAGAGTGGAACGGTCCACATTGACACAGATTCGCTCAGCACTGTGCATCACCACAAGAAAGCTCCCAAGATGCCATGACACACAAAGGCCTTATGGCTTCGCCATTAATTATCCTTGGTGAGTGGCGGCAGGAACACGGTGAAGTCCTCCACGCCGGAAATTCCGCGCATTTTTCTTGCCACAGAACAATGCTCGGTGTTTGTGGCCCGGAAGTGACTTCTCCGACGTGACAACGGCACCTTAGACCTTCCGCGTGTCTGATCTCTGCTCCATAATCGTTCCCAAGTGTAGAAGTCACCCTTGGTACTACTGGCTATGTGCCGCTCTTCAATAAACCCCTTTGAGGTAAACATGGGTATGTGGACCTAGGTTTCTGGCGCTCCTGTTTCTTGTTTTGCGCATCACGACGAAAAACAACCCCAGCGTAGTGATATCTATGTAGCGCTAAGCATTATGTAGGCGTAAACTGAAGTTTACTCTGCGTACATGTATACTATAGCAAAGAAGACGGCCGCGTGCTTCAGGCGCACGACACTTGTTCAACAGACCTGCCTGTGCATCGTGCAACGTTCTGGCTTGTTAATTAAGCCGCCTTACAGTACATATATATATATATATATATATATATAGTTCGCAAGAGTGCGAGTTGCATAGCTCGAGTAAAGACTGCTGCATTGTTCCAAAGTCGGTAGAGCTCTCCGCCAGTGGAGGCAGAGAGAGAGAGAGAAGATTTAAATTATAATTACTCAGACTGTGCTGGTAGGAGACCGATCCGGGCCGACGAGTTGTGTACCGGCCAGCACGAGGCGCGCGAAGGCGGCATGAAAAAGACTCCAACGAGAAAGCGCCGTAAAAATAAGCGCGGTAAAGACCGAAAGACGGTGACTATTGCAGCGCAGCCAACTTCGGCGACAGACGCAAAAAGGCAGGGCGCGAGAGGAAAAAAAAAGTGCGGTCGTCGTTGACGACGTGGGCGCATCAAACACGTTCGGGCCACCGGTCGAAAAGATACCGAGAAGCACGTTCTGCACGAACGCGGACAAAGAGCACGGGGCAGGTACGTTCCTCGTCGTTCCGTCGTTCTTTCCGGAGTGCAGCATGTAGTGCGAAGGAGCGCAAGGTGGCAAGACGAGACGAGGTGGTAGGAGTCGCGACGCAGTCAGTCAAGTTCGTAATGAAGGCGTGGCGCCAGGACGCAAATTGGCAGGATACTGTAACGTCTTGGAGGAGCTGATAGTGTGTCAGCCCTTCCGTAGAAGTGAAACTTGCTTTGTTTTATTTTTGAGCATTTTGAAAATTTTCGCGATTTAAGACTAAAATTTTTTTCGATAAATAAGGTATGAGCTTTATCCTTTGTTTGAGAAGCTCCGAGATTTGAAAGATGCCTTTTATCTAAACCTGTAGTTTCGCAAGGTGTTCATTAATGAGTCGATAGGCTTTCTTTTTTTGTGTGTGTGAGTAACCTGAGTGAGGTTATCGTTGAGAGGCCTATGGTAATGCGTGTGTGTATTAGTTAACCTTCTCTTTTTATAAGTGTTTTTGAATTTTCTAAGGTTAGGCGCGTAGGCTTTCAGCTAGTGCACAATTTGCACTGAGAAGCGTTCTTAGTTCCATTAGCGCGTGTCCTGTGTGGACGGAAAGAAGCAGGTTTATGACTGGGTTGCTCGTGTGTGTTGAGGGCGGCCGTATTCTGACTTCTCTAGTAACCGTGCGTGGAGCTAGTCATTACCAGACGCATTTTTTAAAGGGTTCTGCGGAGTGCGTAAGTTACGCAAGTTGAGTTGTTCGTTTAAGGTAGGTGTCCTGTATGGACTAAAGGAAGAAATGTGAGTAAGCGTGATGAAATGCTTACGTACGACGCAAGTACGCGTTCGGAATAGGGACCACAAAGCTGGCGCGTTTGTGATTACGCACCTGCGGAGTTGGCCAGACGGTTCAGTGGCAACAGTACGTGAGATAAGTACTCCACTGCGATAGGGTAAGAACAGGCTGTTCGTGAACTTAGGCTGCTTAAGTTATGTTTGGGTATTGGTGGTTGAGAGCCTTCGCTTTAGTTCTGCCTAAAGCTTTACTCTTGTGCAGCGCGACGGTCAGATTTGGTCGAACTCAGGGGGAACGTGAACGCTCGCTTTGGCGGCACGAAATTTTGGGGCAAAATTTGGGGTTCCCAGTTGAGTGGCTTGCGTTGAAATTTTGGTAGGAAGCCTGGTGGCTTAACATCTGATTCCGGGCGTTTGAACCCTGAGTGGAATTGCGTTGCCGGGATCGACTCTTCTGTGCCGGTTGTTGTGAGATGGTTTAGGGCATTCCAAGTACGCAAGAGTTGCAGAGAGCAAAGCCGTATTCTTGCTCGCCAGCCATTCTCTTTCTGCCCAGCGGTTGTCAGCACTGGCCAGGCGAGATTTTCCGGGCCATGGAGGAGCTGTTAGGAATGGCCTGCCGAGGTGGCAACATGCACTTTTTCTCAGCCAGCTGCAGCTGCGAGCGTTGCGAGCTTCCGCGAAGAGAACCATGTAAGCTTATCACAATTGCTGCGGTGACTCATTTCGTAGGGACCTCGAGGTGCCGCTTCAACAGCCCCTCGGCGCCGTTGTGACTAAACGCGATCGGCGGACCAACTATTGTTACTGAACCCGCCATCGCCGATATGGTCTCTCTGCATCAAGAAGAGCTTTCCTAACAAAAGGGTGCCTTGCGGTGAGTGGGCCCCAGGATTCGTCACAGTCTGCTGACACTCGTGGCGACTACAGGACGCAAGACAATGGACAACCGGCGGCCACGCTGCGGGGGTCAGCTCGGGGAACCAACGCGCCTTTCAAGACTCAAGATAATGGAAAACCAGCGGGTCGACTGCGTTGACGTTTGACGCTGCGAATCGGCGGTGAACTGCCATTTCCCCACACGCAGGGATCTAGGAAACACGGAGTGTTTATAAGAAGCTGTTTGTCGGCTGCTAGAACGTACTCGTCAGTGTGCTCTGTGATCGTGCTCGCCTGTGTGCTCGTCATCGTACTCGTGAGCTGTGTGCTCGTAAGCTGTGTGCTGTATGCTTGTCTTGCGTGCTCCATTTGGGAGCCACGCTAGTCTGTCGATGTATATCTTGTTTAAATTGTAAATACTGTAAATAAACCCTTTTACGCCTCGTTCTTCCCAAGTTCCTCTTTACGACCTACAACCCCTTCAACTGGTGGCAGCGGCGAGATCGTCCCACAACTTTAATAGTATGTGAAAATCTTCAATGAACTTCTTATCAACTTGGGCCGCTGAGTATGTGCCACTGAGTGTACGATAATCAAGGGAACAATTCTCAGCGTTCGCAGGCACTAGCTCGCCGTGCTACTTGTCTCAGAGACCACGTGCGGAATTCTCGGCTGTGCCACTAGATGGCACCGCATGTCCAAAAAGATGTGGGAGGGAGTTGTCCCGTTTTTGCATGATGCATTTCTCACCGTTTGCAGGCACTGACGCGCCTAGCATTTCATAAACCACGTGCAGGCTTCGCGGCAGCGGCGCCTGATTGGGTCGAGTGTTCTTAGGGAAGTGTAAAAGAGGAGTCCAGCTGTAGTGTAGCCTCATACGTAACTCATTCCGATAGTGACAATACGTTGTGTTGTTATATTGATTCAATGCTGATGCATTATTGTAGAATGTCATCGTGAGATGTGTTCCGACGGTTTTATGGCGTTAGCATTCATAGGGCACTCCACGCACTTTCCGCGGACTATATATCTACGTAGCTATGTATGCTTGTATGTTTTTACCGAATCCATTTCCCACGTACCTGGGTAGACAGGAGTGGAATGGGTAGCGCATCGGGCTGTTGTGCTGAGGCAACATAGTTCCTAGCCCACCATCGGACCAACTGTGCATACTGTGTTTGCACACAATTTCTATTCACTCTCCTGAAATAAACTTGAAGCTTGCGTCACTGAGTATGTGTGAATGTGTACATACGTGCCGCTCTTCAACGAACCTCTTTGACGCCTACATGCGTCACCATATATATGCGGGACTGGCTAGCCCTACAGCTACAGCATGGGCCGTACCGATGTAACCCAGGTTTTTCGCACAGGAACTTTATTATATGCACAATGAAAATTAGTCTCCACTTCAGGTATACCTGAAGTGGTCCTTGTCAATAACCGCACCTAATAAGCCATGGGACTTCTCGTGTGCGATAATATGGCCATTGAGAGAAAGAGGGTGCGGTGTCATGGGTTTGGGCCTAAACGCAATTAGGGTCCATTTTTCGGTGTACACACTAAGGTCTTATCTGCGGAGATATGAACAAGTTAGGGTGGCTGCCCGCTGAATCCTTGCGCGCACTTGAAGACGAGTCATCGCAAGAAACTAACCGTAAATTTGGTCAGCGTATATTGATAAGTAAAGTGTCTTGGGTGAATTTTCAGCAAGGCCGACCATAGTAAGGTTAAACAGAAAAGAGTGGGGGACACCGCTGTATGTATAATAGTTGGCAGTAGGCCCACCTTTGTTTTACACAAAGAATTAGGGACCTTCTCATTAACCAGTCGCGGATCCACTGAAACATTCGACCACCGATCCCGACAGCTTCCAATGATTCGAGGATCGCTTCCTAGGTGACATCATCGTACGCCCCTTTCACATCAAGAAAGGGCGCCACTGATATGCGCTTTAAAAATTTTTTTTTGCTCGATAAAATTGTGAGGTCAGTAACATTCTCTAATGATGACATGCCTCGCCGAAAGCCCTTCATGGAGTCCGGGTACACACTGTGGTGTTCTATATACCATCCTAGGCTCATAAGGGTTATTATTTCCATTACTTTCCATATGGAACATGCCAGGGTAGTAGGGCGATATAATGGCTGGTCAAATGGTAACTTTTCTGCTATAAATAGTTGTCCAAGCCGACTTATCTTCCATTTTTGAGGAACAATGCCTTCGTGTCATGAGTGGTTGTAGTAATTTAAGAGCTATTGCCTGGCCTCTTGTCCAAGATGGGCTACAGCAGCATTGGTGATGCCGTCGGGCCCTGGTGAAGATTAACGTCGAGAAGCAGCCATGCAGGAATCAGGTCTTCCATAGTAAAGATAATTTACATTTCTGGTACGCCAGGCACAGCCAAGCCACTCCTTCGGTGTTGTGGGTGGTAGAAAAATTATTCACTACCTCAAATTGCATCCGGTATTGATGAAGGTCTAAAGCCATGAAAGGATGTCACGGTTGCATAGACAAGCGCAGGCCATGAACGGAACTCCAGCTGTGTAACAGTGGTTTAAGGGAGTCCCGTAATTCACAAAAGATTTCCGACGGTGCTCCTGCAATTTTTCCAAACGGCGCTGGATTTTCTTCTGTGTACTCCGTGCCATTGTCAGGTGACAAAATGCCTTCGTGCACCTGTATTTCCTTTCAGCTCGGCATCGAAATGCACGTAACCTTTCTAGTTCTACTTCGAAAGGGGAACGGTTTGCTGTCAACGTTAGGAGGCATGAAGCTTCTCCTCATTGCTTCTGTGATTGTATCCTCCAAGTTATGGCCAAGGTTTGCTCGGCATGCACTTTCCATGTGTAGCTTAAATTTAGGCCAGTCGATTCTTGTTACTGCATCGGACGAAGGAAAATCTCTTAGCCCTCTAATCGGCGTGCGAGGGGGAATATGATCTTTCTCATGCGTTTCAATGTCTGAAAACAAGGGCAACAAAAGGAAAACATATGGCAACGGCATCTGTTACTTCTAGTGTGAATGTTTTCTTGTCTCAGATTCACCTTTAGTCCCGGAACGAGCCAACCAGTTCAAAGCAGAGGTGTACTGCTTGACAGCTCACTTTCATTATATGGTTTGGGGTCTCGCCATATCGCGAGTTTCGTGTTCTGTGTGCGTTGTCTGGGGGTCGATGAACACACATACGACGCTGTAAAGAAAGCGTATGACTGCTGGTGGGGCTCAGAAACAGACAGACAGACAGACAGACAGACAGACAGACTGAGCCTGACTTGACTTTGACCGACCGACCGACCGACCGACCGACCGACCGACCGAAATACAGACAGACAGACAGACAGACTGAGCCTGACTTGACTTTGACCGACCGACCGACCGACCGACCGACCGACCGACCGACCGACCGACCGACCGACCGACCGACCGACCGACCGACCGACCGACCGACCGACCGACCGACCGACCGACCGACCGACCGACCGACCGACCGACCGACCGACCGACCGACCGACCGACCGACCGACCGACCGACCGACCGACCGACCGACCGACCGACCGACCGACCGACCGACCGACCGACCGACCGACCGACCGACCGACCGACCGACCGACCGACCGACCGACCGACCGACCGACCGACCGACCGACCGACCGACCGACCGACCGACCGACCGACCGACCGACCGACCGACCGACCGACCGACCGACCGACCGACCGACCGACCGACCGACCGACCGACCGACCGACCGACCGACCGACCGACCGACCGACCGACCGACCGACCGACCGACCGACCGACCGACCGACCGACCGACCGACCGACCGACCGACCGACCGACCGACCGACCGACCGACCGACCGACCGACCGACCGACCGACCGACCGACCGACCGACCGACCGACCGACCGACCGACCGACCGACCGACCGACCGACCGACCGACCGACCGACCGACCGACCGACCGACCGACCGACCGACCGACCGACCGACCGACCGACCGACCGACCGACCGACCGACCGACCGACCGACCGACCGACCGACCGACCGACCGACCGACCGACCGACCGACCGACCGACCGACCGACCGACCGACCGACCGACCGACCGACCGACCGACCGACCGACCGACCGACCGACCGACCGACCGACCGACCGACCGACCGACCGACCGACCGACCGACCGACCGACCGACCGACCGACCGACCGACCGACCGACCGACCGACCGACCGACCGACGGACGGACGGACGGACGGACGGACGGACGGACGGACGGACGGACGGACGGACGGACGGACGGACGGACGGACGGACGGACGGACGGCTTGGAGGAAGGAAGAAGATAGGAGGAAGCATCGATCAACGCGATTGAAGCCAAGAGTGTCATCTCAACACGTGATCAGAGGTACACGTAAAATGTGACCAGAGATACAGGCAGAGCAGCCGAGCAGTTGCCAGCAGAGCGCGCATCGATTAAAGACTACCCATAGAATGAAGAACCAACTACCGTGCAACAAATGTTTCGGCAAATCTCGGTTCTTGCTTCGTGATCTCGACGGAATATGTCTTGTGTTGGGACTCCACTGAGCAATGTACTGAGCAAAGGGATTGTCGACACGGAGCCTTCGCTTATCCTAACTGACATCAAAAGGAAAAAAGATGGAGCTGGGCAGATCATGTAATGCGCCGGTTAAATAACCATTGGACCGCTAGGGTTACAGAGTGGGTACCAAGCGAAGGAAAACGCAATCAAGGACGACAAAATACTAGGTCGAGCGATAAAATTAGGAAATTCGTGGGTGCTAGTTGGAATCGGTTGGCGCAGGGCATGGGTAATTGGAGATCGCAGGGAGAGGCCTTTGTCCTGCAGTGAACAAAAAAACAGGATGATGATGATGATGATCCTTCGCTTGCCAAGGCTGGCTGCATGACGTAATGCTCTCTCCTATTTTTTTCCACGCGTCATTTAGCTATTCCTTTGTTGAGCGTGTGGTCATTCATGGGTGAATGCAGAACGCGTGGCTATAAGCTAAGTTTGAGTTGCAAATATGGGCTTTGAAGACAACGATGATGATCCTTGATGACCGTCCTTTCAGCATAGAAAAGTTGGTTGCGCAATAGGGACTGCCAGTTCAGTGATCAGCTCCTGATGCTTTAATAACGTTCTTTCCTTAAAGTGACATTTTACGTTTCTATTACCACTTAGTGTACCATTGTGTGTTTATTTAGTGATATTGTTATATTAAATTAAACCGATTGATTAATTTTCTTCTAATTGTAGAAAGTACAGCACATGCCGTTCTAGGGCTCTTTTTTCTATATTGAATTCTTAAGAACATTTACGAAATGTGCTTTATTGCACAAACCTCTTTTCTTCCATGTCCCTTCATGTTCTTATTCTGTCATCATTGGTCAATTTATTATTCATTGAAAAGCGAGCAGCACAATAGTTGCCAACCTTTCCAATTTCATAAAAACAAATATCTCCGTCACACTCGACCATTGTCGACAACTTTGCAAACAGTATTTTGTGCGAAAATAATCTTTTCGTTCAGCTACACCAGCGATTGCTGAGGACTAAAAAATTGACAAAGTGTCGACGAGTTAAGAGCAGGTTTGATCAAAATAAAGCTTTTTTCTATGTAACACCCATTCACGTTTACAGACAGCATTCAGAGCCTACGATTTCACAAAAGTAAACCCCGCAATGGCAAAACTGTGCAGGTTGCGAACTCATTTTTTTCTTGTTTAAGAAGGAAGCTTACGGAATTTTAGGTGGTGGCATATAGAGCTGATGGCCTCTATGTGAGAAGCAATATTTAGAATAGCTGCAAGGAACGCGTTGGTTTTGCTGTAAAATTGGTTGGAAACATTAAACGATGCAATCGGGGGGGGGGGGGGGGGGGGAAGAAACGGTACTGCTTTTCGAATTGGGGATTCCGAACAACGCGCCCTTTATGTAACTACATAAAGTTAATACCTTATGGCGCAACCAGTAATTGCTGTGCACGCGTTTCGCAAGCCGCCAGCTTACAAAATACCACCCCTTCTAATCCCCTTCCACTAAAATTGCATACCGTTAGGATGGCATTAAATTTCTCAATCAGCGGAACAATGTCAGAGTTTCGTTTATGATGCAGAGCACTGGACGCAGAAAGTTTAATTCTCCGAACCGACAATAACCACGACATAGGCGCCAGCGCATGATTGAACATGTGCCACAAAAGAGGCTCTTCAGGTTAATACAAAAAACGGTCCACGAGCGAGAACTAAGATAAAGAATACACAAGGATACAGGGCGTAGATATTTGGCGGTAAAATATTTTTTTTTTGTCAGCCGTGCACCAGACTGCGTCACAGTGCTTGTTATGCAGGATCCGGGCACGGACCGGTAACGTGGAAGCACAAGTGACTACGTGGCTAGAGATTTCGTTATAGTCTTTGGATCATTGCACATGGAGTGCCTTTGTACCGCAGATGAACCCGGCCTCAGTAGTGCCATTACAATTGCGTGGTTGAGCGCACTAACAAAAGGACAACAGAGAAAATGGCGTCTAGAAGACGAGTCCTCACAGTCAGAGCACGCCAACTATAGGGATCGCAATCACGAAACGATCGTTTAGCTGTCACCGGCATAACCGCAGTCATCTGTCGAATGCCAGGACGCTACGCTTGCATCAAACGGACGGAAGACACGACGAACCGCAGCAGTCGGCATAGGCGGAAGTACAATAGAGTCGCTTCGATAGCCCATAAATGACCCATCGTAGGGCAGCGTCTGCAGCATCTGCCGTTGAGGGCCCTTTCTTCAGCCAGTTAGTCACTTGCGCGCTACTCTCTTAGGCAAAGTTACACTCTTTGGGGTGTAACCCAACAATAATCGTCATCTGCCTTGCTTGCGTTTCCTTTCTTGAAAACGCCGCGCCCGCTACTTTCCTGTCGGGAATACTATGTCATGCTGAAAGCGCATGCCGTTCATTACTGGAAAGTACCGGGCTCGCCGCGTTAAAGAAAGGAAATGTCGACAAGACAGATGACGATTGTTGTTGCGTGGCAAAAGGGTGTAATTTTGCTTAAGAGTGTACAAGTAATCGAACACGTCATTTTTGAACACATCGTCTCATGCTTGTCTTCTTCAAGGCGACCATACTTTTCTCGGCACAGTATACACAGGCACGGTTCTTCTAAAGGGGAAAGGGGGTAATGCAGGTGGGCGAGGCAACGAATGAGGGTGTGTTAGCGGCGAGACGACGCTACCTCACATCCTTCCACCGAAGCTGTATAGCCCACCTCTCTTTTCAATTCTACACAGTTGCCTATAACACACCCATGTTCATTGCCACGCCCACCCGCATTACCCCTCTCCCCTTTAGAAGAACCGTACCTATATATATACTGTTTCGAGAAAAGCATAAACGTTTGCTCCGGCTTTCACCTTGTTCTCATTTTGCTCATCGTCTTGAAGTTGCATCTCCCGCCTGCCCCGTGTTTTCCAATCTTATACTTGGAAGACAACCTTTTATTTTCTGAAACTCAACATGATTTTAGTCGCCTGTTGTCAACTGCGACACAGTTAATAGACACTAACAACGATTTCTTCTCAACTCTTGACAAAGCAGTAGAAATAGATGCCATTTTCTGGACTTTGAAAAAGCCTTGGACCAAGTACTACAGTGTAAACTTTACTAAAGCTTGGCTACATCTTAGAGGGTCAACAAATTTTCGAGTGGCTTGATTCATACTTATCGCACTGGCAGCATTACGTCCAGATATACGGATGAAGTTCACCCATCACTCCAATATTTTCAGGAGTGCCACGGGATTCTTGCACCGCTTCGTTTTATTATATATTTAAATGACCTCAAGCTCGGCTCTCCTGTGCATGACCGTTTTTGTTTTGCATATGACTGCGTAGTTTATCGCACGATTCATACTGAACGTGACCTACTTGTCCTACACAACTATTTATGAGCTCTTACTCATTGGTGCCACAACTGAAGATGTCACTAAATGTTACGAAGTGCAAACCAATGACCCTATCCCTCAAAAAAGTTCCATTTAGTTATTGACACAAAACTAATGGCACTTTTCTCGAACTAGTGGAACAATTTAAATACTTTCGCGTAACAATCAGCTCGAATCTCAGTTGGAGCCTTAAAATTAAAAACATCTTTCAGTGGCATCCAAAAGATTATGGCAAATAAGATACTGATTAAAACATGCATCCTCTAAAGCAAAGCTTGTAGCCTGTACTTCACTCCTGCGTCCCTTACTAGAATATGCCGACGTGGTCGTCTGGGATCCGCACACTGAAACTGCAGTTAAAAATATTGTTACGTGCTATTCCCGCGCACTGAAGCATGCAACCTGCCGAGCATGGAAGAGTGCGGCAGAAAGACGGGGAAGACGACGATCGGAGTAGCGCTCGTGTTGTTCTGCTGTCTAGCTTCCAGCCAGCTCTCTCTGTATATATTCTGTAAATGTAATTTCCTGTCCCTTTTGGCAAATCTCATCCCCGTGGCAATATTGAGGGGGTTCAAAAAAAGACATTGTGATCCATATGCCACGCCTACAGAAAACAGGTATCACTGTCCAATCTTCTCAGCCACTCGGGTTTTCCCACTTGGGAATCCTGTCTAAAAATGCACCGTTTTAATATGTTATTTGCCATCGTTTTCAATGCTATCAAAATAGAATTTCATACTTATATGCAGTACAGCAGAACAAAACTAGGCATAAACACGACAAAACAATTCTAATGTCGCACTGCTGAACCAATAATGTACACAAGCTGTCCTTCTTTCCAAGAACGATAGCCGATTGGAACAAGTTACCTACGATGTGGAAACGTTATGATCACACGATGCATTTTTGCGTGCAATAAGTTCTAGCCATTAGGTTTTGTGTGCTTTGTTTTATTTTCCACTGATATGCTTTTGATGCTTTCGGTTTTTGGATTTGAATGTAAGGCATTTGTGTCATTTTTGTTTATTCCTGAGTTGCTCCGTAGAAACTTTACTGTGCGCCTATTATTTTTCTTTGTAGTTGCTGCTATTGTTGTTTTCTTGATAGACAAATGACTTGCAAACGTTATATACTCACTACTGCCTTGACTACCATAAGGCTGGCAGTATTGAATAAACAAGAAATAGAACAGGGCAGGGCGTACGCTGCATTTATTAGTGCGTGCATTCAGATAATATTGTGGCTGTAACAAATTTTCTTCGTGGTTTTCTTAGTGTTAGTGGGCGTTGTTGCCTCTACGTGTGCAAAAAGAGCTTTTACGATAATCTGAACCCACATGCGATAGTCTTTTTTTTCTCACATAATGCGTTTTCTCAATCCCCAGTGTTTCCACTACAAGCCACTCGTTTTAGCGACGCTTTAGGCGCTGCGACAGAAAATTCTGGACATCTTCCATAAAGGCTTCTAGGCCTGCTACCGTAGCTCACGGCACAACAGGCAGATATTTTAGAGGATGAATAGGAAGAAATGCCGAACTCCCATGCGCGCGAAGTGCCACTGCAATGTCGCGAAGCGCCGATTTCCGGAACAATGCTGACTTCAGTGGGGGGCGCTCGATGCGCTATCCAGCCCCCTACAAAAGAGATCAGTGGACGGACGATGTCATAGAGTTTGATACACTAATAGGAAATTCTATGGGCGATGCGTTTGAAAGCTTTAGGAAGGTTAGACCATTGCCTTTGAGCTCCTCGGACGTCGTTCGAAAAATACGTGGAGGCGACATGTTGACATGACGCAATACGCATGACAATTGCTGACGCGCTTCAGAAACAGCACCCTTGCAGCTACCGGGCTTCTCGTAATGCTGGCGGGATAAGGTGCATGGCCAGCAGCTTCGCATATCGATGATCGGTTCTGTTGTCCGTGCTGTCCGTTCCGTTGAGATAGATATAGGAAGAACGGTGTGGCGTGAACACTGCTGCTAAGCGGAAACACTATGTAGCATGCAGACGCCGAACTCAGCACCAGGAGACAGAACGCTGCCCTAGCCCCGCTGCCTAGCCACTCGAGCGGAGCGTGGCAGTGCGTGCGCATGGCTTTTGCCGTTTTCGCAGTCAAACGCAATGGGCGTCATTCGTGTCGCTCCTTCACGCGGTAGCGCAGCCGAAACTGCGTGGGTGGAGCTTCTGCAGATATGTTGCTAAAGCAAGAAGTTCCAAAGTTTTACTGGAGGTTTCAGTTTCAACAGCGCATTCAGCACATGAGCTTATTGAGTATCGAGTATTGAGTATCGACTCAGTTCGAAATATTGTTGAATGTTATCGTGGATTTTATAGAGAATAGGTCTTGTCCAATCAGATGACTAGAAGGATGTGAATGCTGCTGTTGTGCATTACAGAATGTAAGTGTGTGCAAGTAATTATTTTGGAATGTACAGTGACATGTGCAGACGGGGATCAGATTTGAACCGTGAGCTCCGATTTTAGCGACCGATGACTGTGCCTGCCGCTGTCGTTGTGGGCCGAGTGTTACTTGTAGTTTCCGGGCACAAATCCGCCCAATCAAGAGTTATATTAGTGACTCACAGCTTTCGCCCTGAATAATCCTTCACCGTCACTACAACGTGACAAAATCCACCTTCATCCTGTCGCAGCAACTCGTTCAGCTGGCATCCGAAGAAATCTATTCGGTCCCTGCAAGGTGGATCTCGAAATTTAAAGATTATGATGGGAACGTAAAATTCTAAAGTTAAGGTGCACATTATAAGAGCATGAAAATAAATTGCGTAGACCACGACCATCTGGCGTAATTCCACCTATTGGCGTCCGATAACTTGTCGGCTTTCCTGCTTCTTACAGCTATGATCCCCCATGCATATGTTGCAAGAATCGAGCTAACAGCGAAATTACCAAATATAATATGAAGGACATTGCTTAATTTATTTTTTGATTCTCTTTTGCAGGGTTCCTTCGAGTCATCAGGGACCACGATGAAAATATCCCGCATCTACAGTTTTGAACATCTTCAACATCAAGAGATACGAGAAGTCCCCGATTTGTAGAATCATTAGCCTTTTTATAGAACTTGGAACCTAGCCCAGTTCATCTCATAACTGATTCTACGAGACAAGCATACAGGTTAGGATAGTGCTGCCGTTGGGATCTTTGTGTGAGGACACGTCTAGCAGTGAACATGCCTCGTCGATACGAAGCAATGCAATGCCATAAGAACGAAAGTTAGGCTCACGACCTTGTTACTCATTCATGGGCACCCCTTGTCGCTAATAATATAAGCCAAACTGTTAGTAGCCAGATTTACAAAAGCTACGGCGCCGAAGCAGTGGGGTCATCATGGTTAACAGGCTGATGAGCAGCCTCCCCTTGTTGGACCTGCGGCAGCCGCTCTACAACAAAACGCCGTCGCCACCGTTCACAGAGCTGGCAGTGCCCACAGTCGTGCTCCCAGATGTCGCTGTCTTCACCGAGTTTCCCGATGGTGTCGAGAATTCGACGTCACATCCGGACTCCATCAGCGCAGTGGACGGCCTGCCGGATGCAGCAGACCTGATCGTGCGCGTCTGCCTTTACGCGGTTATATTCGTGTTCGCCGTAGTCGGGAACGTGTTGGTGCTCGTGACTCTGGTGCAGAACAAGCGCATGCGCACAGTGACGAATGTCTTCCTCGTCAACCTGGCCGTGAGCGACCTCCTCCTCGGTGTCTTCTGCATGCCATTCACCTTGATCGGAAGTATCCTGAGAAACTTCGTGTTCGGAGAGCTCATGTGCAAGTTCATTCCTTACCTGCAAGGTAAGAGTTGCACGAAAACTCTTCAAACCTGCGTACACCACTTGCTCGAAGTTATCGTTAAAGCACGTCGTCGCGATAATGAACAAAATATCAGGGTATTTATGTCTATTGCAGGACAGACTACTCCCCGCGGCCTTACCCCGCTTATACGCATGCATGTAGGCTGCGTTCTACGTCTGTGAATTTCCTCTTTTCATCGATCACTTCGTCTAAATCCCTGACACACAGTCTACATTTCGCTGCTCTTTTCCAAGTTTGCTTTCTTTTAGATGTAGATTGCCTCATTTGTAATTCCTCATTGCAGTAGACAGTAGAATCAAGTAGAGCCATCTACCAAAGTTTGCGGAAACCGAAACTTTAGAAAAAGTTAAGTTTTCTAGCGACTTGGACGCCCGTTCAGAACATTGGTAAGGGACAAACAGACGGACGGACGGACGGACGGACGGACGGACGGGCGGACGGACGGACAAACAGACAGACAGACAGACAGACAGACATACAGACAGACAGACAGACAGACAGACAGACAGACAGACAGACAGACAGACAGACAGACAGACAGACAGACAGACAGACAGACAGACAGACAGACAGACAGACAGACAGACAGACAGACAGACAGACAGACAGACAGACGGAGGAATAAACTGGTTGACATAGCAAAAGCGAACGTCAACTTTATATCGACATATACACGACACTAGTAACACATGTCTGCACTTGTCTATACACATGTCTCCACAGACCGCATTTTTAATGCAGCCCGAATGGAGAGTGGGCGGTTGCCTCATGGCCTCTGTTTGTAGCATAGCTGTTGCTTACTGGGCATATAATGCGTTCAGAAATGGAAGGTCTGCGCGCAGGCAATCATGCTCATCAAAAGTAAAAAAAAAAGGAATAGTTTCCGATTCCCTTAAGGAAATTTTTCACAGTCGTGGGACCATATATGCGGTCGGGGAAGGAGGTTCGGGTGTGTTGGTTATTCAGCTGGAACTGACGGCGCAGGCACATGCGCGTGAAGAACGCTCTTCTGTCGGCAATCGTTTGGTTTAGCTGCCAGTCGAGAAGAAACCGTGAGACGGTGATTTTGTTCAGTGATCATGCGCCCCCGTCGATCAAGGTCGTTGGCATTGTTGTCTGTCAATGCAGAGCTCGCAGCAGCAGAGCTTACGTGGTAATTATTTTGTTTTCTTTTGACTCATTCGATTGGTCGTCCAACATAGTTTTGCAAGCGGTGGTGAGGTCGTGCTAGACGACTTTAAAGTGATGTTGCTAGAATATTCCCGTCAAATGACCTTACTCGGGTTTCACTATCGCTCTTCGATCGCACTTACAATCGCAATAAGGCTTAGATGCTGTCTTAGGCAATCAGTTATATATCGTTGCCAAGACGATCTCGAACGAGCAGTCTAATATGTCATTATTAAAAAGCGTAGCAGCATTCCTTTTCAGCGTTTCCGCGTTCCAAAAATAAGAAGAATTTGCCGTAGTTGGTCGAACGAGCACTGCAGTCAATACCAAGGCGTTTTCGGCCTTATCCTTGCGAACCAGACTTCCTTGTGCGGGTTTCAACTCAAATTGCCTTTTCTGTCCCTAGCAACAGAGGGCACGCAGACGGTTTTCGTGTATGTTTCTTTGTTATCGTCACAGCTTTCCTAAAACCTCCTCTCGTTGTTTCCGGTTTCAGCAGTGTAAAATACTTGCTTAACCCTGTGAGGTAACCTCTGTCAGGAATTTTTCTTAGATTTGCTATTCTTCGTTCTTCATTTGCGTTTGTGTGTGTGAAGCTTTGAAATAAAGTGCAGCGTTTGAATCTCGTTCGGCGGGTTATCAAGCGTACCCACTCCTGTTGCTAGTCCTAACCGGCCTTTGCAGATTGCTTTTCTGTGTAGCTAGGCTTCCTTTTTTTTTTGCCTTTTTACTAGTGCTCCAATTTTCGTCTTTGTGAGTTTTCTTTCTTCTTTTGCATCTTATAGAAATCTCACAATTTGAAGATAATAGCATCAGCTTCCCTTGTATTGTACGGCTGCTTAGGCTTTATCCCGTTACTTTCATTTCAGGGTTGAAAAAAAGGAAGGGTAGGCTCAGTGATAAGCCATGACAATGCACCGGAAGACCAAGCCCGTTGGCTCTGCACAATGGCGAACCTAAGGTTATCGCGCGAATTGAAGAAGCAGTGCGTCGCTTGGGCAACCTCTATTGCACATCAGAAGCTCAGTGAGTGTGGGCATTGCTTTCTAATGTTGAGCAACGCTCTCAGAAGCTTGCTTCAGTTGAACTTATTTTTTTCTTTGCTGAGTATGAAATATTCGAAGTTTGCCCGCTGAAAAGATTGGCCATCCCAAACTCACAGTCAGAAAAGCAAAAATACAATAAGGACTATGAAAGTACAACACACTCAGAAATTTGTTCCAAAATAGCAAACACTACCTGAGCAAGTCCGTGGATCAGGGAGGCAAAAAAGAAAAAAAAATGAAAGGATATGACACTGTAAGAACAACAGAAGCATAAAGAAATAATTAGAACATAGAGGAAACTTAAAGAAAATTGACATCAACTACTGTTCGCAAAAAGTTTATCAATTCATTGTCTATTATAAATCCTCGTAGCGCTTTCAGAGATAAGCTCCGTTTTTAGGGCACGATCGACCACCGTCCGAGCACTTTCTGCCTACATTTTTGAGAGGCTAGATGGCCGCAGCATCAAGGGGAATTTCGAATACCACAATTAACGTAAAGACAGTTTAATACTGATCAGCACTAAAACCCTAAAACACAAGTAGGAATACGAACGACTTTCACCATTCTTATCCAATGCTGGACGGTATCAAAGATGCATGTATCTTAGATGTTAACTTGGATACTCTTTGGTTATCTTGCGTCTGTATCATGATACGCCTGGCAGGACGTGTATTAGTATCACTATTCCCCATACCTGAAAGAATGTATAGTGTATCTTAAGGTACAAGATACTGCTATCGTATCATCAGCGCGCGAAACTGCAAACGTTGGCTGAACTCCGCTTCTCAAGACGACGGAGACTTCAGTAAAACATGACGACCTCTGTTAGCCGCTGAAAGCAGTAAATAGAGCAATAAAGTTTTTCCTTCGTTGCTTCCTTTTCTCAAGCTGCTAATGCCGCCACTAAGCCAACTGAATTTCTACAGACACTGAATTTTCTGTTGTCCGACCTTAATAGGCAAGTTGACAATACTTCATGCTTAAATGTCATAGCTATTAGTAGTGCAGCCTGTATCGTGTTTCAACGTATTCACTGTAATTGTGCGGTACGGCACCACCTTTCTATTCTACTTAGATATATTTTACTATTTTTAGCTCATCCTTAAATTTTGTAATGTTACAAATGACCAGGTAATCGGAGCTATAAGTAGCAGTAGTGTGAATAGCGGCGGTATCCTACGACCCTTTGTGCCACTACAATACGTATGAAACGTTTTTGGGTTGCACAAGGTTTCTCGTAGAAGAAAAACCGTAAAAAGGATTACACGTTAATGAATATGTAGCTAAGGAACTCTTCATGCCAACGCATAAGCAGAATGTGAAAGGTTATTGCAGCTTCATGTGCTCTTTGCATACATTATGCGTCGCAAGAAATGTAGCTATACCAGCGTTATTGCTGCGGTACACCTGTTCGGTGATACGTTATTGCGCAGACAATAATACGTTTAAGGACAAGGTAAAACTCCACAGCGGTATTTGCGCCATCGTGCTGAGGCTTCTTATTGATGTTTTTGTAATGAGATGGCAAACCGGCAAGCAGGGCAGCGACTCCAATCAATTACAAGAGCGACAAACAAAAACCGCTGACAATGCAACGTATGAAGAGCTCTCATGTTAAACATCTAAAGCAACCCCAGTAAATTGTTTTGCCATGAAAAGATTATATTTTTAGCAACAAACGTCAAAATTTTGAGATACTAGCACACATTTTATTCAAGTGAAACAAGATTGGTCAGGGTGAACAAATTACCAAGTCAGCATTTTTTATTTTTTTTGTGCATACGCGTTTGCTGCTACTTCGTATAGATCTGTGATAAACATTTGCGTACGTATCGAAGTACCATAATATACAAATGGAAACTATCGTATCGGATACAGTAACTGCGGTAGTGTCTTGTATCTGTATCTCAAATACTTGTTGCCCAAGCATCTTGTATCGCATCATTATAGAGCTGCAAAGCATCTTTGCCCAGCCCTGTTCTTAACAAAGACTTCGCCAGAACGTATTGCTCGAGTTCGTAGCAAAGCGTTACGATGATTGGTATTGGGAAAATTAAATGCGTTTTAAGATGTTCTGAGGCTTCTACGCCAACCACCAAGAATCGACAAAAAGATGAACAGTGCTACTGAAGAAATGAATCACCAGTTTGTTAGTGACAAGAAACAGTTTATCAACTTTGTGGCAAGGAAGGATCGTACCGCATTATTTCCTGTGTAGTCTCCTGTAGGTGCCTTTGAAACCTTCCGCACCCTTACAAAGCTGGGCTTATATTCACAATGTGTTTTCTTCGCTAGTTCGTCAGACCAGGTGACGTCCAGTGGTCGCTCAATGCCACGGTATTGCCGGTGTACGAAAACAGGGCACGTCACCGTTTAAGGTGGACGCGTACAGTGAATTGATTGATTGATTGATTGATTGATTGATTGATTGATTGATTGATTGATTGATTGATTGACTGACTGACTGACTGACTGACTGACTGATTGATTGATTGATTGATTGATTGATTGATTGATTGATTGATTGATTGATTGATTGATTGATTGAAAACGCTTGGGCTTACGGAGACGAACTTCGATCACGTAAGGTTTTCTAAACCCTCAATTAGGCCTCAAATAAATTTGACCACCGCATTTAGGACCCGAACACCATGACACAGTGCTCAGTAGCAGAGCGGCACACCAACTCAGTGAACTTGTTGGGCAAACCGCGTTCGGAATCCTCGTCTCTTGGCATAACGACGAGCGAGCAAGTCTTTGTTGTGAGAGCGAGATAGTTCCCGAACGGAGCGTGTAAACAGGTCATTCAAACAAATCTAAGGTTACCCCGCATGTTTCAGGAACGCCTCCGAACAATGGATTCCTATTATCCAGACGCTACGCTTCAGCCCGGCACTGAGGTTGATCGGCCGGCTTCCTATACAACCGTGCGTTTGCTTTGCGAGGGTAACAGAGTCCAGGGTCGCTCAGTCTATCGTTACCTTGTTTCCATGCAAGTATGCACGGATATATCTGCTTGGTGACCTCTAACGTGCATCAATTTTTTCTCTCTCCTCCTGGTGTGTTTCGGCAGTGACTTTTGTCCAAGTAATGAATAGTGCTTCTAATGGCTGTTGCTCGTTTGTTCGCTCAAAGTGCAATAGCATGGCAGTGCTGCTTTGAAAATGCACGCAGTTGTTCTTGTACGTTTCGTTTTCCTGTTTATTTATTATTGTTTGCGTGCAAAGAGATTTCGGTGCCTTTTTGACATGCGGACTACTCCTATCAGTTCATAGATGAGACTAAAAAATTTTCTAACCAACAATATAGAAAATACTATAGTGACAATGAGTTGTAAAATTCACATAGACAAACGCAACACAAGTGCACAAAAAGAAATATTACTTAGCAGTTCACAAAATTTGAATGTTCATGTTGGAATGCAAATGACGTCCCTCGACGGTGGCAAACACAGTGCGAATACACACACAACAGTCACGAAAACAGGTTAACGAAAGTGATTACGCAAGGACAATGATGTCCAAATGTGGATAAAATGAATCACGTTCATAAACACAATATTTCGAGCCTCTCCGTTACTTTTCATCCTTTATTTTGCTTGCTATGTAGTTTGATTAAACTGAGTTAACGAATTTGCGACCTTGTTGTGCAAAGGATACAAATTACAAAATTAAACATTAAACATACTCTGGCAGTACAAACAGAAGTTCTTCTCCGTGCGTACAGTTTGAAAATGTTTTTCTTTAGCAGCCTTACTGCAAACTCAATGAATCTGTGGGCAGCAGAAATGTCCCCGAAAATATTGTGAGTAGTGTGAAATGAGGTGTTGCGCCTTTTTCTCCCACTTATAAGCGAACTTAAGCTCACGGACGACTAGTACGCAGTAGAATTTATGTTCCGGACAATGGGGTTTAGGCGCGACAGAACGACGCCATTAACAAAACCACTGCCACCACACGCAACCACGACTGTGCTCAAAGATATATATTCACAACACTTTATGTGCTTTCTTCCTTTCTTACTTGCATTTTTTTTCTTCTTATTTTGCAATTCATCCGTTGATTTAAAAGCTTTATGTCCGACACCATGCCACGTGAAGAGTGGACCTAGGGGCTTCGAAAAGTTAGCTAAAGACAGTTACTCCGCCTTAAACTTATGACCTGCCAATATTGTCGACGTTATGCCCTTGATATTGGCAATCTCACCGCACTCTTCAACAATAAAAGCTCGCGATTTACCACCTGGGCTGGTGGAAATAAGTTTTATTTATTTATTTATTCAGAATATTCCTAAAGGTCCTCTCGCAGGAGGGTATTACATAGGGAGGGGGGGTGTAGTAATGCATACAAATGTAATGAGTAATAAGTCGAAAGGAACTGATAAACAATAATCACAAAAATAATAATACAAGGCCAACAAGATTATCGTAGTACTAATAATAATCAGAAGTGTACAAAAAGAGAATACAAATCACAAGCACACAAAAATGGAGGGTAATCTGGGTCATAGAAAGCACTCAGACCATTCATGTATAACAAATCAGAAAACAACACAACACGTGAATTAAAAAAAAACGCAAAACACCGCAATAAAAATAAAAACAATGTTACATAGAAGGCAAGAACATAGAAGGCTACATAGAAGGCTACATGTTACATAGAAGGCAAGAACATTTTTTAACATCATTCATAGTGTAAAAAAATGGGGGGGGACATGACAAAAGAGAGGTTTACGCACTTTCATTAATGACTAGAAGTTTCTGGAATTCATTTATGTCGGTGACAGTTGCGATGTGTGATGGCAAATTATTTCACTCTGTTATGGTGCGCGTTGTGAACGATCTGGCATAAGTTAGTGTGCGACACGTGAAGCGTTCGATTTTAAAAGGGTGATCACGGCGGGGAAAGATGGCAGGGGGTGGCCTAAAGAAGTCCTCGCGAAATGATGCGTGATGGTAGAGCTTATGGAGAAGTGATAAGCGAGCGATTTTACGGCGACATGATAACACATGCAGTTCAGCATGATTCTTCAATAAAGTGACACTGGTGTGACGTGAGTAATCCGAAAAAATAAAACGCACAGCACGGTTCTGCAGGGCTTCGATGTTTTTAATAATGTAGTCTTGATCTGGATCCCAAATGGCTGAGGCATATTCTATTTTAGGACGGATTAAAGTGATATAAGCCAGTTTACGTAAGTGCGATGGGGTGTATTTCAAGTTGCGTTCAAGAAACCCAAGTGAGCGGTTTGCTGAAGCAAGGGTGGCGTTAATATGGTAATGCCAGAGACAGGTCAGACTGAAAGTTAACTCCAAGATAAATTTGTACGTGGTCGTACGTTCAACTGAAGTATTATTTAGCAAGTAAGACGTTGGAATGCGAGAAGCTTTTTGGGTGAAATTCATCAACTTTGTTTTTTCAAGGATTTGGTGTCATTAGCCACGTTGTGCACCACGAAGTTAAGGAGTCAAGGTGAGATTGCAGAGATTGGCGGTCAGCTTCAGAAGCGATGTTGCGTTAAATAACACAATCGTCAGCGAAAAGCCTAACTCTAGATTTGACGGAGGAGGGTAAGTCATTTATATAAATTAGGGAAAGCAATGGACCGCGCACACTTCCTTGAGGAGCACTGGTGAGACTGGGACGAAAGGAGAGTCAAAGTGATTGACCGACGTGAACTGTTGTCTGCTAGAGAGGAAGGCTTGCACCCACGCCAGAACAAGGGGGTGAATCTTAAGTTAAGTTTTAGTAAGAGCCGGTGGTAAGAAACTCGATCGAACGCTTTTGAGAAGTCAAGGAATATGGCGTCAATTTGGATGCCGGCGTCCTGTGATGAGTGTAAATCCTGAGTAAATCCTGCAAGTTGTGTTTAGCATGAGAAGCCCTTGCGAAAACTGCGCTGGTATTTGAAGATGATATTCTGTTCCTCTAAATATGTAATTACTTGTGAGTGTATAAAGTGTTCAAAGAGTTTACAGACGGTACTATGTTAAAGATATAGGTCTGTAGTTAAGTAGGGACGAGCGATCCCCTGATTTAAATATGGGCACTACTTTTGCTATTAGCCAGTCCTGAGGAATGGTGCCTGACGATAATGATAGAGAGAAGATGGCTGCCAAGCAATGATAAATACCAGAAGACGTTTATACCATGATAGATACCAGAATATGTTTAAGTATTTTGTTGTTGAAGCCATTATGATCAGATGCAGATGAAGTTTTTAATTTTCCAAGTAGAGATAAAATACAAGCTTCGTCAACTATTATTTCAGTCATATTAATACCGGAAACAACATCAATGTTAGGGCATTTAGTAATATCCTCAAGAGTAAAAACTGTTGAGAATGAATCATTTAGTAACTTAGCACATTCGGATTCAGTAACAGGAGAACCATTGGTATTAGCAAGAGTTACATCGGGGTGGTTGGTGGGATTTATTGTGCGCCTAAAGCGCCGAGGGTTATTTATTATGAAAGATGACAAATCACGACTGAAAAAGTGACGACGAGTAGTTTTTAAATGCTGTTGATATTCCTTGTCACACTTTTTATAGCGACACCACGAAGCCGATAATCTGTTTTTGTCTGCCATTCTGAAAAGTTGTTTCTTTTTATTATTAGGTCAACGCAATTGCTGATTGAACCATGGAGAAATGTTGCGTGTTCTGATGGTCATAACTGGAATGTACTTGTACATTAGGTTTGAATGACTATGTTTAAAAAGGTTCCAGTTATCTTCTATGGAACGTGACAAGTGAGCATCTAAAACATGTTCTGTGAAATAGGATAATTCGATACATCTTGCATCAAAATTGGCTCGCTTATAACACCTTATACACTTTCCAGCAACTCTCTTTTTGTTAAGTGAACAAATTAAAACGGACGTTTGGGCGAGTTGGTAAGCCATATTTGAAACAGAACAGCGCGGTTTTGACGGGGACAAGCAGGATTTCACCCTGTTTATCCCCGCTCTGTTCTGTTTCAAACAAGTTAAGCTTCCAATAATTATGTCATGATCAGAAAGACCATCGAGATGGGCTATGTCAGTAAACAGGTCAGGACGAGAAGTTCAAATTAGGTCAAGAATGTTTGTGCATGTGCCCGAGCAAAGTGTAGGTTTTTCTATAAGCTGGCACAACGAAAAATCAAGGCAGGAATTAAGAAATTCCTGTGCCTGAGTATCATTGGCTGAAACAGATAGTGTAGACCATTGAATATTGGGATAGTTGAAGTCTCCGAAGATTATAAGAACTGCATTTGGAAACCGTCCGCATATTTCATCAACAACGCGATGAAATTCACTTTCGAAGGTCGCAATTATGTCCGGGGGGCGATAAAAAACGCCAACAATGAGATCAGTACCAAGCATCAGGGACACAAATACGCTTTCAAGAAACGAGTTAACAAGGATAGGTATAGCAATGAAATCTTTACAAATTGCAGTAAGCACACCACCGCCTCTTCGATCCTTTCTATCACAGCGAAAAAAGTTAAAATCTACTTGAGTGACAAGAATATTACTATCGGAAACAGTATCGTTCAGTCCCGTTTCTGTTAGTGCGATGATGGAAGGCGAATTTTAGTCGATAATTGAAGATAGTTCAACAATTTTAGTAATAACACTTCTGATATTAGTGTAGAGGAAAGAGACCTTTCCGTCTGAACGAGATGGGGTGGTTACATGTGCTTGACCCTTAGAAGGGGCACGTCACGTAGGCGGGGCGATTGCTCAGCGTGCGTCGGTGCGTGGTACACCCACCGCGCAATTACAGCTTGTGTCCCAAATGTAAGTGTCGTTATTTAGGTACGGCTTGTCAAAAATAAGACGCACACGATCACCTTCTTTCCTTAGTGTTTTTGAAAACTGCAATAACTTTCTGCGTTTGTCCCACACAGCCTCAGAATAGTCCCGTGGTACACTGAAGGGCGCATTTTTTTAGTTTGAAGCCTTTGCTTAGAATGGTTTCGACTTCTTTGTCATTGAAAAGTTTAGCGATGATGGGGTGCTTTTTATCTGAGGAGAAGCGACCTATGCGGTGAGCCCTGGCTAGTGACGAAATCGAAAAGTCAAGTCCCTTCATGCAGAATTACCCAATGCAACGTTGCGGCTGCGAGAAACACCGAGCAAGATTCTGTAGGCGCGTACAGAAGGATCGGCACAGTCCAGAAATGTTCATGCACTTTAGCATCGCCGGATTGCGGCTTCTGCAGCCGCTAATTGAACCGAAATGTAACCTCGGGCGTAGCAGCAAAACGCCGTGGGCACTGAGGCATGGCGACCCAAGCAGCCCACGTCTACTTGAAGGAGAAATTCGTCCCTAGTTGAAGGTCACATCGTTCACTGTGTCCTTGTGTAACACTAAACTTGCAGGCATTGCTTAGAACCTTGCACACCCAAACATGGTTTAAGCGTTCACGCGTAATGCGGTGCGCGGACGGTATACGCTACTACGTCACTGACCGAGAGCTCGACCTTTTGTAAACCGAGAATAGATTTAGATATATTGTGGTGAACCAATCGGTTCGAAATTGTTCTGTGAAGGAAAGGGTGTGAGCAGACACGACGAGCGCCACCACGAACTATTTTATCGCTCTTCGAATGCCCATTCTGTGTGTCGTACACAATACATTGAGCGTCTGCTCAGATCCAAAATACTTGAGACCCAAGAAAGAAAAAAATAAATGGGCACAGCTGCCGGCTACCACGGTCATTTGACAACTTTCGGCACTCTACCGCGCTATCTTTAACATAAACAGCGTATTTTGATACTATGCTCAATAACACGTGCGTGCTTCTGTCCTTGACCTTCAGCATATGCCCTGTAAAATTCTTATCAGCCTTCAAGTAATGCGGCCGGGGAAATAAAGGGGAAAAAAAAAGCCTCATTAAGACGAAGAGTGATTGACTTTTATATCCTACCAAACGTAAATCGAGAAGGGGAAATGTTGTCGAAGACACCGATAGCTCTTGAGTGCCCGTACTTGCATAGAATACGAATGCGAATGTTTTGGACCTCCTAGTTTTGGTATCCACATGCATGCTCTTGTCTGCGATTGGGAAATACGTATATACGACGTATAGCTATAACTGAAGCCTCAGCCTCATGAAGTACAATGCACATTACGACTGAATATGCCCGCCAGCTGAACATGGAATAAACTGCAGGGAACCAACGCCGTCCAGATGGCGCGGCTGAAAAAGGGCCCTCAGTGCCATCTAGTAAGAAAGCGCCCTATCGTTTAGCAAAATGAGAACAAGGTAAAAGCGGGAGCCAATGTATCGACAAGTGGACTCGTCCTTTACAGGCGACATATCCTTTCCTCAGCATAGTATATATCGGCAGGGTTCTTCTAAAGTGGAGAGGGGGTAAGGCGGGTTCAGTAGCACAAACATATGGGGCAACTGGCAGCACGATGTTTTGACGTTTTAATGGCATCTGCATTTTTAATGAGCATGGTATATTTTTTTTTCGCTCAGAGCAGTGCGTGCGCATGTGAATATTGAGAGCACTGAAAAAGCTGCGGCAATCGAGGACAAAATTATTTGTTAAAAACGTCATAGAAGTGTCTCGTGCAAAACACAATTCGGCAGCCTGCATGCAAGCTTTCCGCCGCTTGTGTTACGGCACAGTTTCGAAATTATTGACTAACTGCAAATGTTCTTTAGTATAAAGCGAGAATGGCTGGGATTGCGTGTAGCAAATTGTTTTCGATGTTGAGAAAACAATCCCTGGCAACGACGGTTCAAGGTTGCAGCGAAATTCCATGCACGAATAAAGAAGTTGTAAACACGGCAGGAATTCAGGTCAGCGCAATCGTTTGTTTCTTTTCTGCATATTCCACGTGTTTACAGCAGGTATTCAGAGACCTGGATTGGGAAGAATTGGGGATAAGAGTTAATGGAGCATACCTTAGTAACTTGCGACTCGCTGATGATATTGCCTTGCTTAGTAACTCAGGGGACCAAATGCATGCTCACTGACCTGGAGATGCAAAGCAGAAGAGTGGGTCTAAAAATTAATCTGCAGAAAACTAAAGTAATGTTTAACAGTCTCGGAAGAGAACAGCAGTTTACGATAGGTAGCGAGGCACTGGAAGTGGTAAGGGAATACATCTACTTAGGGCAGGTAGTGACCGCGGATCCGGATCATGAGACTGAAATAATCAGAAGAATAAGAATGGGCTGGGGTGCGTTTGGCAGGCATTCTCAGATCATGAACAGCAGGTTGCCATTATCCCTCAAGAGAAAAGTATATAACAGTTGTGTCTTACCTGTAATCACGTACGGGGCAGAAACTTGGAGGCTTACGAAAAGGGTTCTACTTAAGTTGAGGACGACGCAACGAGCTATGGAAAGAAGAATGATAGGTGTAACGTTAAGAGATAAGAAAAGAGCAGATTGGGTTAGGGAACAAACTCGAGTTAATGATATCTTAGCTGAAATCAAGAAAAGGAAATGGGCGTGGGCAGGACATGTAATGAGGAGGGAAGATAACCGATGGTCATTAAGGGTTACGGACTGGATTCCAAGGGACGGGAAGCGTAGCAGGGGGCGGCAGAAGATTCCAGTTAAGAAGTTAAGAAGATTAAGAAGTTTGCAGGGACGACATGGGCACAATTAGTACATGACCGGGGTAGTTGGAGAAGTATGGGAGAGGCCTTTGCCCTGCAGTGGGCGTAACCAGGCTGATGATGATGATGATGACGATGATATTCCAGGCGCAGAAAGAGTTTCTTTGTCACTAAAGTTACATGAAATAATTTCTTTGGAATTGCGTATGATGTCAACGGTGCCGTAACCAATACGCACCTGATGAAATTAGGCTCGCCAAGGGTTCATATAATTATGGTCTTCGAGTGCAAGCACGTTTGCCGCACGCCCCTTCACGCCGGGTGATGCAGCAGCAACGCGCTGTTTCTTCAATAAAAGAAAGTGTTCGCCGTTTGAGTTCACTGTGAGAGTGGCTGATCAGCAGTTTCATTTATCTGCATTCTTCCTTTTTTTTGTCGCCAGGCATTGCCAACAGGCACCAGACACGGGTAGAAAAACAGTGGGCACATACGTCGAGGGGCACTAATATTGCGCTTAGCATTACTGACAAAATTCCGGCTCCATACTCTTGTATTCGAACAAGTTCGCAGTCATCCTTGTTTTTACTTCCAACAAAATCAAATGCACCTGGCTTTTTCATTCCAGAAGCTGTTGAAATAGTTTAGATGGCGTGCGACTGCCGAACACAGGCGCTGTGAAGGTGCCCACCCGGCTCGCCTATCCTGCCTAAACCAAACGCCGCCGTCGGAAATGATCGTGACATTTTGACAACAAAATAATACAATGAAAGTGCTATATTACGGCTCTCCTGGTTGTGTCAAATAACCACGCTGCATAGCGATGGCCGTTAACCTCTGTCTTCTTTTTTTTTCCATGGCTTTTGCGCATCCAACACCGTACCACGCTGGCCATTTCCTTTTGTTCGTATCATTAAATAATACGTGCGATGTCCGCAAGGAGGCGCTGCGTGTGCGTTTGAAATGCAGGGTAATTGAAAGTGTAAATAGACAACCAGGAGTCGTCAAAAAGAAAGCGAGCGAGACAGGAACAGTGAATAGGATGCAGAGAATAGAAAGAAAAAAGGTCATGGAGATTTACAATAATGAGAAGAAAGAAATTAGAGGGCGAAATATGTAAAATAACACAAATGGCAGTGCGTTGCTATTTGAGGCTTGAGCTGGCCTCCTAAAGACAAAAACTTAACGCAGCAAATATTCGCAACAGGCTGAAGCATGTGTATGCTGCAGAAAAACTCTGCAGACCACTCAGCACATTCTAATGGAATTGGAATAGATTCACCCGGTGAGACCCGTAGGTAACGTACACCTTCCAGAAGCTGTTACAATTAAAGTAGACGGGATCATCAACCGGTCAGCAGTTGAGATACGCAAAAGACGTTTAGAGTATTGGGAAAAAAGAGCATGCAGGGAAGACATTCACACAACCGGACCCGTTACAGGCATGGGTAGCGGTACCGGGTAGATAGAGAAGTTCGAGGAAGAGAAAAACGATTAAAGGGATGTGTGCAAAAATACTAGAATGAAAAGCATGAATAGCATACTTGATTAATATCAGGCTCGGTGGCTGTTTGTCGCCGCCTCGTTTGAAATGGGTTGCCAACAGATTATCATCGTCATCGTCGTCATCGAAAATAATAATAATAATAATAATAATAATAATAATAATAATAATAATAATAATAATAATAATAATAATAATAATAATAATATAAATAATAATAATAATAATAATCCAGTGCTGGATGCCCATACCGCACTCGTGAGCCGATGTGAAGTTGTTCTACACGGCAGTGAAGACGAGAACGCATGAGCAAAAATGTATAGTGCAAGAATAGCGAACTATATGGGCATCGGCATATATCGCGCGGTAGTGCCGACGTCGGCGACAGTCGCTACTCGTCAGCGCGATCGATCAGTTTCGTCGCCGAGATGTCGCGGTCTGCAATGGCGGCCAGAGATCCAAAACCTACACGATAACAAAGTGAATGCGCAAGACGTCTTCGTTCCGCGCCCATTCGTATGCTGCAAAACTTGGCTGCCTATGGCGGCACCTTCGTAAAAGAAAACAGGGCGCGCAATTCTTTTTCATATATACCATGCTGGCAATCAAACAATATTTATATAATTACTACAACCGTAGAAATGATTGAACGATGAAGCGAGAGCTAACAACTCAAGTTTTATTATAGAAAATTACAAATAATTTCCCATGATAATTTACCCACTACAAATGTTTACCCACTGAGGCTTAAGCAGGTAGTACGTGAGCACGACGTTCTTAACCTTCAGTGACAAGGAATTAGGCTTCATGAGGTTCGGGTGGTAGTGGCTTATCAGAGGATTTTTTCATGGTGGCTGGCATCCGTATTTTCACCTCTGGGGCAAGTTCGTGAAGGCGGCGACGATAATCACCTGACGAGGCCCAATATACTGCGGCATTATCACGCAGAAGTCCACACACTAGAGTATTACTGTCTGGTCGCGAAAATGGAATGGACAGTGGCGTGGCAATAATGTGGACTATCTTTGACTCCGCGTCGGAGAGCTCATTTCCATGTAAGCCACAGTGTCCCGCAATGCACTGAAACCTTGTGCTATGGCGAGCTCTTAGGGCGACATCGTGTGATTCGATTACCTCTTGAGCTAGGACAGGGGGTAAAATGAGACTATGCCAGAGAATGAGCCCCAGGTACCGGGCTGGATTCGCGATCGCGTTGGATGGTTCCGGAATACAAAACGCTAAAGCAAAGGAAGGTTACTGGTTTGTTTATTTATCTATTTAATATCGCAATGCAACACGATGGCGTACGCAAAGGTATCCATCAAAGAAGTTAAGGTGGTCTAAACTGACCGGCCGCCCTAATTGCAGTAAAGTAATCTATATATATATATATATATATATATATATATATATATATATATATATATATAGTATACGACTCCACTATATATGACTTATTTGATTACATTTAATTTTATTGCCTTGAAAACCCCCGTAATACACGCGCTACGTAAGCAGTGGGTCTCAAATAGCATTATTCGGTATACAGAACTTCATAAACAAGGATAAGCAGTATTACAGTTCAAAAAGCTTAGTTCTCTTTTTTTTTTTTTTTTTGCTTTGGCCACCAGTAATGTGTTGGCCAAGCACAACATACCACTTTGGGTACTATGAAATACTATGAAATTTATCCGGATGCTATGGCCGGATTCAGACGGGGCCATTCGTCAACAGACAGTGTTGTTGACTTGGTAACCTATGTGCAACACCAAAAGGCCTGTAAGCGACTATCTGCTGCTCTGTTTCTAGATGTTAAAGGAGCTTATGATACTGTCACCCATGAAGCCATCCTTAGCACGTTAGAAGCCGTCGGACTTGGTGGTAAGATGTATATGTGGGTGTGCAACTACTTACAGAGGAGACCATTCTACGTGCACACAGAAAATGGCCCGACATCCGAGCATTACGGTAGCCGAGGAGTCCCTCAAGGAGGAGTGCTTAGCCCGACTCTTTTCAATCTCACCCTCAGTGGATTAGTTTACAACCTGCCAAGCACGGTAGGACTTTCCATCTATGCGGACGACATCTGCATTTGGGCATCAGGTGTGACACGACTTCAGCTTCGCGCTCGGCTTCAGAAGGCAGCCACAATGACATCTTGCTACCTTCGTGAACAAGGACTTGAAATTTCGTGCGGAAAGTGCGCAATGGTGGCATTCACGAGGAAGCCAATGTCTGGTTACGGCGTATCTATTAACGGACAACTTATACCATACAGCAGAAGTCACAGATTCTTGGGAGTCATAATTGACAGAGACCTGTCTTGGACTCCGCACGTCAATTACGTGAAAAAGCGGCTGACTGCTATCTGTCACCTTTTCAGGTTCCTTGCAGGAAAAAGTTGGGGAGTATCTATACAGGCTATGTTACAGCTTTACATGGCGTTGTTCGTTGGATTCCTGCGATACAGCCTGCCTGCAATATCCAACACCTGCAAGACTAACCTGCGTACGATTCAGAGTATTCAAGCCCAAGCCCTTAAGATATGTCTTGGCTTACCACGCAGTGCATCAACGGCTGAAACCATTGCCCTTGCGCAGGATAACCCAATGACGACGCACATTACCGTTGAGACAATGCGTATGCATCTCAGGCATTATGCTAGGACCCCTTCCCACCACTTGGCGAGCCTCACTGCTGCAAGGCCCTGCTCGACATTTAGTAGTATTGTCAGTGCACATCGTGCGTCGTTTACTTCAGGGTACGCACCTGCGGCCAAGCCATCGTTTCCTCCGTGGTGTTTGAGCCGTCCACAAGTACATCTAATGATTCCGGGACTGCAGAAGAAGACAGATCAACCGGCCCCTGCTCTAAAACAGCTGAGCTTACTTCTTCTGCACGAAAAGTACAGCAACCACGTGCACATCCATACCGATGGATCGACTACGTCGTGCAGTTCTTCTGGTGCCGTGGTTATACCAACTCGAGGAATGACACTGCGGTTCAAGACATCGCATGTCACGACCTCAACGGCGGCAGAACTAACGGCCCTGCGTCGAGCACTGGAATTCATTGATTCTGAAAGACCTAGAAAATGGGCTGTGTTCTGCGATTCAAAACCAGCACTACAGGGCACGCAGTCAGTTCTCCGACACGGATGTCATGACCAATTGACATACGAAGTTGTGAAACTTTACCATGATGTCCAACAAAAAGGTCACGAGGTCGTTTTTCAATGGATACCTGGTCACTGTGGAATCAGTGGCAATGATTCCGCCGATAACGCTGCTCGCACCGCACATCAAGGAGAGCACAGCGTTTCAATTCCGCTTTCGAGGACTGATGCTGCAAAGCAGCTTCGACACCTGGCACGCAGTCTCACAGTGACCGAGTGGAACTCACCAAACTTACGACTCACGCGACTGCATCGACTAAACCCCTCCCTGCAACTCCGACCTCCACTCGGCCTTCCTCGACGTGAAGCTACGCTTCTCTGTCGCCTTTGGTTAGGAGTGGCCTTCACAAAGGCATACTCTACATTAATTGGAATGGCTGACACTGCAGCTTGCGAGGTCTGTGGCACCGAAGAAAACATCGACCACCTGCAGTGCCACTGTCCAAGATATGCCTCAGAGAGACAAGAACTTACCAAAGCTTTCCAAAAACTGGACAATCGACCGCTTTCTGTGCAGGTGCTGCTAGAACACCGCCCCCATCGCCCGTCGGCCCATAAAGCGGTGAAGGCGCTTTTGTGTTTCTTAAGGACGACGGGTTTGTGCGACCATCTGTGACTATTAACGCGATTTCTGTAAGACCACACGCGTCAGCGAACTCGCCGCAATTTCCTTCTTTCCTTCCCTATTCTCTCTCCCTGTGATCTTTGTTTTCCCCTTTCCCATTCCCCCGGTGTAGGGTAGCCAACCGGACGTTATTCTGGTTAACCTCCCTGCCTTCTACTTTTCTCTTTCCTCCTATGGGTTAAGCCCCAACAAATGCCTAAAGCTGGCAATGCTTCGCTCGTCAAGCGAAAGCTTCTGTGGTGCTTTCATGTTTGCAGATTGGTGGGAGTGACGGGAGTGACGGAATATTTTTACAAAACACGAAGCTATAGCACCCGGAAGCAGGCCCACATACGTACGCCAGAACACCAGCGAAATAGTCGACTGGTAGATCAATCAGTGTGTCAGGAGCAGTACTTTACTTAAAGTATAGCCTTGAAGCTAATGTTAACTTCAAAGCATAACCGACTGTGCTAATCATGTGCTGTGAATCTAGAAAGATTGATGAGTTATGCTAACCAACTTCAGCCAAGAGTTCAAGCACATCAACAAGGGCACGACAATCGCATACATCGAGGAAATTGTGGAAACCAGCAATGCCTTTGTCCTCTCGGATTCAGCCGCATCTACCCCGATGAGCATTGTCCCCGAACCAGACTTCGACGTGAATCCAAGTCTTCCTCTGAGTAAGCAGCAACAGATCAGAAGTCTTTTCCGGAGATACAAAGACTGCTTTTCGACGTCATCGAGGATTCGACAAACACCAGTTGCAAAGCATCGCATAATAACCGAAGAGAGCGCTCGAACACTCCGCCAGAGCCCTTACCGAGTTTCGACGCGAGAACGTGAAGCTATTAGGCAACAAGTCGACGAAATGCTGCGCGACGACATCATCCAGCCGTCGAAAAGCCCGTGGGCCTCTCCTGTAGTCCTGGTAAAGAAAAAGGACGGAACCCTACGCTTCTGCGTCGATTATCGTCGACTAAACAAGATCACGAAGAAGGATGTGTACCCCCTTCCACGGATAGACGACGCATTGGATCGGCTCTGCAACGCTAAATAGTTCTCGTCGATGGACCTCAAGTCTGGCTACTGGCAAATAGAAGTCGACGAGACAGACCGCGAAAAGACTGCCTTCATCACGCCAGACGGCCTCTACGAGTTCAAGGTCATGCCATTCGGACTGTGCTCGGCGCCTGCAACGTTTCAGCGCGTCATGGACACGGTGTTATGCCCCAACCACTGGCACGCGCTGGAAAGCTTCGGCGCGCGCCGAAGGGTCAAATGCGTCAAAGCGTCGGTCGGGAACTCGCTGAAGCGGAACGTCGCGCAGCGATTACGTCTACTGCCGATGCTAGAAGTTTGCCGGCGCGCGGCGAAGCTGCGCCGGCGTGCACCAATGGGAGGCTGCGACGCCTCGCAGGCGTCAACCAATCGGAGGCTGCGGAGCCTCGGGCTGCTAGGACTGTAATGGCCGACCGTGCGGAGACGCCGGCACCAACGATCGTCCGAGTGTTTTGGACGCACGACGCGCGCGACAGTGTTCCTGAAAGACAGTGTTGTAAAAGTAGGCCGACAACGACACGATCAACCGACCGACGACCGTAGGTTGTGGCAGTGCGACGTGGATCCGAAGCGACTTCGAACGACGCCGACTAATCCAACCTGCCCACTGGGTTCCGCCGGGCTCGGTACGATCGTCTGCTAAAACAGCCAACCGAATCACGATTGCCGCAACGTCTGTGCTTGTTGTATGTGCATTTTGTTGTGCTCAAAACGAATGGAAACACGTTTACGAGCTCCGAAGTCTGGATAATCAACACTCGCCTATCGCCGATGTTGTTTACGTTACGCGTAGGCCTAGCGCGTCCATCGAGTTCGTAACTGGCGAGTGAACGAACTCACCTGAGAAATCTGTCGAAGGAAATGAATTTTCAGGTCCGTTTGGTGCTGCAGTGATTTAAAATATGGCACTCTTGACTTCGTGTGACCTGTGATGTGGTGAATGAACGGTGTGGAAGTTGGGTTGGTCAACCGCGGCGTGTTTCGTGTGGTGTCGGTTGACTCAAGTTTAACGGGCAAGCTCTGCGCTGTTTCCAGTGGTAAAGATAACTCCCGAAAGCGAACTACACTAGTAGCCGAACTATTGGAAGTACTTACATAATCAGCCGCGCCGCCTGTTTCAGATGACATTGCGCTCTTTTATTCGGCATGTGAATCCAGTTCAGTACAAGTTCACTGTACTCATTCACTCACTTCTTTCAAGTGCGACCGTCTTTTGGGCTAGTTGGGGATAAATCGCTCGTGTAGCAATCAAGAACACTGACGCACTGAAGCATACGTGGCAACGCAGTCATATTTGAGTCAGTGTGTCGTTATAGTTGAGCACTGCAAAAAGAAATTATCTGTTTGCAACGTGTGCCCTGTGTGCAGTGCATAGCAGGACCTGCATCATGCAAGACCTATGCATGTAGCAGCGTATACCACGATTGCTTCGATGCCCGCTTCAGAAGCAGCAAGTACTGAGTCAATGAAACTGTAATTGAATTTTTATCTCACTTTTTGCTTATGGAAAGTGTAGATGGTGTGAGTGCATTGTGGGGAAGGTGAAAAGGTGTCATCAGTGTTTTGTGCAGTCAGTATGCTTAAACTGCTGGAATCCCTTCAGCCTCTACTAAAATGTTTCTTGCTGCGATACTATAAATTGTAGTCAGGACAAAGATGTGCTCAAAACCAAGTTACTAATGCATCTGCCCAGAATGTGTTTGATTAACAAGTTAACGCTTCCACAACAACAATATGCCGATGAACAGCATATGTGCTTACAATAAATACATTCCGTAAAGGTGAACGACTGGGCCTGCAATATCAAACTTTGTAGTAGCACCGTAAAAAGTGCTGCCATGCGTATCAGCCACAACGAAACTGCTGCACGTCCAACCTTCTTCCTTGGAGGCACTTCTATAAAGACTGTTCGGGCCCTTCTCATTCTGGGTGTAGCATTTAGCTGTTCTCTCAAATTTTCCACATATGTCACCAGCACTGTATGTAAGCACCGGCCCTTTCTTGGGTTTGTGTCCCGTGTGTCCCTTCCCTGATGACCTAAGGTTTTCCGAGCACTCTACACTTCTATCATTCTGTCACGACTTGAGTACTGCTCATCAGTATAGTTCCCGTACCAAACTCGCGAGGCTACAAAACTTCAGCTTGTTTTGTGCCGGACAATACGCACCCTTTACTCCCGTCTTTTCGGTTGTCACAAGCTCATGCCAGCCTTCGAGGATTGCCTCAAACCCCTCAAGTAGCACACCCTGCAATACCAACGCAACATTGCACTAGTCTATACTGCAGGGTGTTTGACGTCTCTCTAAACAGCACTAATCTTTTTTCACTTCGTCTGAACAAGTGGTCAGCACAGCCTGAGCCCTCATCACGCCTGTATGGCCCGACACCACAACTCATGATTATATCTGGCATGCAGAGCTTTCTCTCCACCCCCCTGGCGATTTGGATTCTCCTTCCTTGGAACCAGACTTCATTGGCACTCCTGTGTGTTGTGCACCTGTCGAGTGTGTGCGCGTGTGCTGTGCTGTGTTATTGAGCAAGTGTGTGTGCACGTGGAGGGGAAGGAAGTGTCTTCTGCATCCTGCAAATTCCTGCTTTAGATGGCTGGTTATCAGATTCTCTAACATACAGGCATCAGCCTTCTTTGTAGTCTAGTGTGCCAAGTTACCACTAAGATTATTATTATTATTATTATTATTATTATTATTATTATTTTTATTATTATTATTAGAATCATTACTTTGACCACATTGATTGTGTTGAAGCCAGCGTGACACGTAATTCAAAATATTTCTGGAGCTTTGTGGGCTCTCTCTTCTAAAAGGAGTGCCAAAGATGTACGTCTTCTTCATGAAAATAGTGGTGTTGTCTCGAACACTGCTGATGCCTTTGCAGAACATTTCTGTTTGCTATATGGTGTGAAATATGCTTCAAGTAACCTTCCTTCTCAGTCTGGCGCAGTGTATGCTAACAGTCAATGAAAACCTCGTTTCCAAGTATATGAAGTGCCTTAAACTTTGCCTTAAACTTTCCCTTTCTTGTGGTGTTGATGGTATTTCCTCCACAGAGCTTAACCCTTTGAGACGCTGTCTACACAATTGGGCACAGCAGGAGCGTGCATCAATAATAGCAAAAGCACTGATGAAAGTAATGGTATTTAAAATGTGTTTCATACATCTTGAAACACTTATTATTGGAACTGTGCTGCAATTTTGAATAATGTGCAGAATGTTTTAACAAAATGAGTGAGAAGGTGGACGGCTGGGTGTTGTTACTCTGTGTTAGTATGTTGTATGTAGCGGGTTCACTTCTTTCATTGTTTTTTACAATGTCGTGCACCAGGCATAATTGTCAAGTGGCTGGATAAGTGCTTTTCAAGCTTTTCAAAACACGAAATAGTACATGTTTTCATATTTTGTGTTCCTGTAGTGAGTTTTCGCATGGAGTCGAAATTTTGTAAACTTGACAAAACTCGCTAAACTATTGAAAATTCTTAATATTTGCTGCGTCTGTACACTTTCTACGATTCTGAGGATGCAAGAGATGTGGTGAAAGCAACTTTTCAATCAACGGGATAAAGTGGTGTCTGAAAGGGTTAAGATGTATGGAAGCATACGTGTTCCTCGTTCTCACAAGCATCTTCAATAGTTCCCTAAAGTCTAGTACCTTTTCTAGCACTCGGAAGGTAGCATGAACATTGCCCATGCACAAATCAGGTGCTAGATGTGCAGTTACTAACTGCCGACCTATATCTATCCTCTTCAGTGCGTCAGGTGTTTGAATCGATATGGGATTCCTCGCTTTCTGTTAGTGCTAAGAGCATTTTAATAAATGAACAGCATGACTTTGTGTGCCGACATTTCAGACTTTCAGACTGTCAACAGTGTTCACTACTGCATCGACTTCCAAAAAGACATTTTTTCACTCTCGAACTGGTGCAGAAACAATAAGTACTCTTAAATGCTTCCAACACTATGGCATTAAGTTATATGCACAAAACGCACCATGTGAAATTTTGATACACCCTACGTGATGCTCCACTCCTTAGGGTCGATGAAATGAAAGATCTTGGTGTGTACTTCGACAAAATGCTAAGCTTCTCTTCACATAGATAATTACACAAGATGTCCTTCACGCTCTTGGAATTGCATGCCGTATATTGCATGATTTCCACTCACCTGTTGTGTTTCTGAAATTCTGCTGTGTGCCTCCAACTACTAGAGTATGCCTCTGTAGGAGGGGGGTGCAATGAGCAAATCTAATTCTGACCTCATTGAACGCATCCAGAATAAATTCATGTCTATCTTCAAGCACCACTTTTGCCATTCTGGCGACCACAGTTGAGCCTTTGTTCCTGCACCTTTTGTTCCTGTATAAGGTGGTCCATGACATTATACATTCCTTAAAGCTTCTTGATCATATGCATTTGTTTGTGCCGCAACAGTATACCAGGTAGCATTCCACATTCGTTGCCTGGGCTTGTTACAAGATTGTGCTAATAAGACTCGACTCCAAAACATACTTCAGAGTTCATTTCCTGTGTTTTGTGTATCTAAATAATCACGTAGGATTAACTCCCTTTTACTTTTTCGCGTTTCCTTTTTTCCCTATTTGTTTCTCTATCTTCCATTTTTTTGTCTACTGCATTCATGTTTTCTCTGCATATTGTCTCACATAGTTAGTGCTCGTTAAGTGCACCACTACAAAGGCTCTCTAGCTGTTCCTGGGCACTACAATAAAAATTTGAATGATTGACTATTATCGTAGTATAAAATTGTGCTTTTTAAGTATGTACTAGTATACTATTTTAGTGCAGTAGCTTTCGTGCAATTAAAACAAGGGCATGAATTAAGAAGAGAGAGAGAAAATGATAAATGAAAGGTAGGGAGGTTAACCAGGACTGAGCCCGGTTGGCTACCCTACACTGGGGAAAGGGAAAGGGGGACGGAAAGATTAAAAGAAGAGAAAGTCCACTGGGGATATCAGTCGGTCACTCAGTCTGGATCACAGACGCTGACTCAATCCGGTATCTTTCAAATATCGCAGCAGCGCTTTTGTGGCCTTTTGTAGCTGCGATATGTGAGGCCATGGTCCCAAGATCTTGTTCAAGGTGAACGGCTTTCCATCTAGCTGATTGAGAGCTCTGCAGAGGTCTTGCCTTTCATCTTCAAAAGATGGGCAGTAGCACATTAGGTGTTCTATGGTTTCCTCGACACCGCAGGCATTGCACTCGGCGCTATCAGCCATTCTAATCAAAAATACATATGCACTGGTGAATGCGACGCCCAAACGTAAGCGGCACAGCACTGTTTCCTCATTTCGCAGAAGACCTGGTAACAGCCGCAGTTGCATAGAGGGATCGAGGGAATGCAATCGATGTTGAGTGAATCCAGGTGTGTGCCACTTTTCCAATGTCAAAAGAGTGTGCTAGCTTGCCTAAGTGTTGGGCTGTGTCAGTCTGCGATAAAGGTACAGAAATAAGGGTTGCTCCTTCGTGGGCTTTCGTAGCAGCTTCGTCAGCGAGGTCGTTGCCGGAGATACCGCAATGACCAGGCAGCCACTGAAACACGACGTCGTGTCCTTTCATGATCATGTGATGGTGCATTTCTCGTATCTCCGACACGAGTTGTTCACATGACCCGCGACGGAGAGATGACAGAAGACATTATAAGGCCGCCTTTGAATCGCAGAATATTGCCCACCGATTAGCCGGTTGGTTATTAATATAATCAACGGCACCTCGGAGGGCAACAAGCTCCGAACCGGTCGATGTTGTCAAATGAGAAATCTTGTATTGGATGCTTAGTGATCGTGATGGTATAACCACTGCGCTGGTGGAGCTGGTCTGAGTGGAAGAACCATCCGTATATATGTGGACTCGATCAAAGTAGAAAGTGTGCAAACAATCCAGAGCTGCTTGCTTCAAGGCCAAGGTAGGCAGGACGGTCTTCTTTCTTATCCCTGGAACCGTAAGACGCTCTTGAGGTTGCTTTAAACACCACAGAGCTGAGGTTGAACGTGCTGAGGGTGTGAAGCCCGATGGTAAGGAGGCACAATGGATGCTGACCTTGTTGGAGAAGGACGCCTGTGGTCGTCGTTCTGGCATGAATTAAGAAAGTGCAATAATATGCTATGTGCCTGATCATATGCATTGTGCTATTTATTTCTTCTGAGTTTTAATAATGGCTGGCTACTGTATGCAGTGTTGTGCAATAAAATAATATGCCACAGCAATTATTGCGGGCCTCGCAGAACAAATTGAATATATCTTTCTCAGTCAAAACATCATAGCAGGCTGAAAACAATAAACTGAAATTTTTCTTTTTGTGGTGACGAAGTGTATAAATTGTGAAAATAACCTGTTTATATATTTCTTATACTATGCAAATGAGCTGCTCCCATACATTCGAATAAGTGCTTCAATAGTACGACTTGGCAAAGGGCAACGAAAGACTCCTATTAAAACCCTCTAATTCTCAAGCTTGTATTATCTGACGGTATGTCATTTGATTAATGTAAAGAAAGGCAAACTTGATATGTGGAAACCAGTTACAATAGAACATGGCCCTTACACTGTGAAAATGTTTTGTAGCAATACACTCAATGTGAAGGCCTCCGGATGGGGTGTTGATGCGTCAAAACAACCTAGAATAATAGAGGTGCTCCATGGGCTAGATTTGGCAGAATCAAGAATTGGGGGGAGACAAGATACGAATTGCATACATTTTAGCTATTCTAGTTTTTTTTTTTTTTTTGAGTGCTACAGGGGTTTCAATTCTGTTTTGCTGATTTTCTCAGAACCCACTTGTTCACGTTTCTCTCATGCACCAACAAGCATAATTATATTGACACGGATGCCTTATCTGTATCCGGTTACCGTATTTCACCGGCTAAAAAATGTTAAACGTTATCGCTCGGTGCAGGATGCACCTGAACGTATCGGAAGTTTCGCGAATGTTATCGATGGTTCTGTCTGTTGTCGACGAACCTTGCTAATCTGATTGCATACGCGACACGAATTGTGTTGTAGTTTCTGGAAGGCACGCGGACACCAGCGAATAGGCTGTAACTTTCGACGACTGCCGTATGCAAACCGACGCGCTTGACCCGCAGATGAGATTTTCTACGATTGCCGACATTGCTCGCCGCTATCCTTGCGATTGAGCCGGCACTATTCATTTACCGTCACTACTACGTGGCAATATTTCCAACACAGATTTTTTTCAGTTACACATTGCACGCCTAATTCTTACATAGTTGGCTGTGCAATAAGCTACCAAAAAATGAAATAGTGCAACAGTTTTTGATATATGGCATCGTCGTGCAGGTGTTTGCAAAGCGATCTTGCAGACAGACGACGCGCGAGCGCTGATGTCGATATTTTATACACTAGTGTTACTTCAAAAATAAAAACAAACTGTTGCGGCAGGTGTATATTCATTATTCAAACGTGTTTTTAATATCTAAAAGCACATACAGATCAATAACTTATTGTTTCGAGCTTAGTTTACAGCAAGCTGTTTTAGGCCGGACTTTGACGAATGAAGACGGAGTAGTCCAGCAACAGTGCGCCGCAGCCGAGGAGCGAGCTTCGGCGCACGTCGGAGCTTTTCTCCAGTGGTTGCGCGCCCTTTCCCTCCAGCCGAAGCGAAGCGACGCATTCGCTTGCCAGCGCGCGCCGAAGCTTTCGGCGCGTGCCAGTGGTTGGGGCATTAGCCGGACTGAAGTGGCAGACGTGCCTTGTTTACCTGGATGACGTCGTTGTCTTCGCCGGAAATTTCGACGATCACCTTAGGCGGCTTGCGACAGTGTTAGAAGCCATCAAGTCATCAGGGCTCACTCTGAAGCCGGAAAAGTGCCGCTTCGCTTACGATGAGCTTTTGTTCCTAGGCCACGTGATCAGCAAATCAGGAGTACGCCCCGACCCACAGAAGACAGCTGCCATCGCAAAGTTCCCGCAGCCAACCGACAAGAAGGCAGTGCGCAGATTCCTTGGCATGTGTGCCTACTATAGGCGCTTTGTCAAGGACTTTTCACGCATCGCGGAGCCGCTAACACATCTAACCAAATGTGATGTCGCGTTCAAGTGGGAAACGCCGCAGGCCGACGCATTTCAAGAACTCAAACGACGCATGCAGTCGCCGCCCGTACTTGCGCACTTCGACGAGCACGCCGATACCGAAATCCACACTGACGCCAGTAGCCTAGGCCTCGGTGCCGTCCTAGTCCAGAGGAAAGAAGGACTTGAAAGAGTGATATCGCATGCTAGCCGGTCGCTGTCAAAAGCGGAAAGCAACTATTCTACGACTGAAAAGGAATGCCTCGCCATCATTTGGGCTACAGCTAAATTCCGTCCTTACCTCTATGGCAGGCCATTCAAAGTCGTCAGTGACCATCACGCATTGTGTTGGCTAGCTAACCCAAAGGACCCTTCAGGACGGCTGGCGCGGTGGAGCCTCAGACTACAAGAATATGACGTCACGGTAATATACAAGTCCGGAAGAAAACACTCCGACGCCGACTGCTTATCGCGCGCCCCCATCGATCCCCCGCCGCAAGACGACGAGGACGACGACGCCTTCCTTGGGATAGCAAGCGCGGAAGACTTCACTAAACAGCAACGAGCCGACCCGGAGCTAAAAGGTCTCGTCGAGTATTTGGAAGGGAACACCGACGTTGTCCCTAGGGCATTTAAGCGCGGGTTGTCTTCGTTCACGCTACAAAACAACCTGCTCGTGAAGAAGAACTTCTCACCAGTCCGCGCCAGCTACCTTCTTGTTGTACCGTCAGCGCTGCGTCCAGAAATATTGCACGCCCTACACGACGATCCAACCGCTGGGCACCTCGGATTCTCCCGGACGCTGTCGAGAATACAGGAAAGGTATTATTGGCCGCGTTTGACCGCCGACGTCGCCCGTTACGTCAAGACATGCCGAGACTGTCAACGACGCAAGACACCACCGACAAGGCCAGCAGGATTACTACAGCCGATCGAACCTCCTCGCCGACCATTCCAGCAGATTGGGATGGATTTGTTGGGGCCGTTTCCGATATCAACCTCCGGGAATAAATGGATCGTCGTGGCGACGGACTATCTCACCCGTTTTGCTGAAACTAAAGCTCTACCAAAAGGCAGCGCAGCCGAAGTGGCGAAATTTTTCGTCGAGAACATCCTGCTGCGACATGGTGCCCCAGAAGTCCTCATCACCGACAGAGGAACGGCTTTTACAGCAGAGCTCACCCAATCCATTCTGCAGTACAGCCAGACAAGCCACAGGAGGACAACTGCCTACCATCCGCAGACGAATGGTCTCACGGAGCGCCTGAACAAGACCCTCGCCGACATGCTAGCAATGTACATCGACGTCGAACACAAGACGTGGGACGCGGTACTGCCGTACGTAACCTTTGCGTACAACACGCCGGTGCAAGAAACAACACAGATCACGCCGTTTAAGCTGGTTTATGGCATTAACCCGACGACGACGCTTGACGCCATGCTGCCGCACCTAACTGACGAAGAGAATGTTGACATCGCCAGCTATCTCCAGCGCGCCGAAGAAGCCCGACAGCTCGCCCGCCTGCGAATCAAGAGCCAGCAGAGGACCGACAGCCGACACTACAACCTCCGACGACGCTTCGTCGAGTACCAGCCTGGCGACCGTGTTTGGGTCTGGACCCCGATACGCCGACGAGGACTCAGTGAGAAACTACTCCGACGCTATTTCGGACCCTACAAGGTCATCCGATGTATTGGCGCTCTGGACTATGAGGTCGTGCCAGACGGCATTTCGCATTCACAGCGGCGCCGCGCACGATCTGAAGTGGTCCACGTGGTGCGCCTTAAACCCTTTTACGGACGCTGACGAACTTCGTCATTTTTGTTCTTTTCTTTGCTACGAGTGCTTTTGTTTATTACCTTCGTTTGTTTGCAGCATCGGGTCGATGCTTTTTAAGAGGGGGGTATTGACACGTGTACTTATCTTTATCGGGCGACCACGTTTCGCCGCTTAACAACTGTAATCGCGCAGCGCGGACCGCGCCTGCATGTATCCGAAGTTTCTGGAAAGTTATCGATGCTTCTACCCGGCTTTCTGTTGTCGCCGAGCCATGTGTTATCTGATTTCATCGCGTGACACGAATGGTGTAGAACTTTGTGGAAGGCACGCGGGTCCTAACGATTAGTCTGGAACATTCGACGACTGCTCTATAAAAGCCGACGCGCTTGACCCGCTGATCAGATTTCCGACGATCGCCGACTGTGTTCGCCGCTTTCGTTGTGCTATAAGTGTAGCCTGTTTTGTGGGCACAAGTTCGCCCAATAAAAGTTACTTTTCTCGTTCACAGTATTGCTACTGTGTTCTTCTACGTCACCACCACGTGACAATATGTTGTGAATGCGCCTCTGGGAGCTGCGCGAGCTATTACGAGAAGCGTATTTGCCTATGGCCACGACGCTTGCGCTTGCCGCCTTTCTCACTAGTTAATCAATAATACCACTTTACAGCGAGATCTTACACGTTCAAGTGTATATCCGTGGAACGTTTACCACTCGGCCCTCCTCTCGATAATGGATCACTTTGTGCGTAAACAGGTGACCTTGGATGGCTCGTACTGTGTCGTTAACTTTTGCACGAATGAAGAAATATTGCGTTTTATTTTTATTTTGCATTTTCTTTACAACCAAGACCTAAATTGGCACATGTGCGAAAATATTCATAACTGAAGCTAAATTATTCTTTTCTCTTTTCTCTGCCATAAGTTGACCTCAGAGGATGCAGTACTGACATAGCGAGTTGTGTGTTTCACGGAACGGGCGTGACAAAAATATAAAGAATAAATAATAAATATGTAAAAGCTAACGCTTAAAGAAGAAAACGACCAAAACTAGAAAATTTCATATGCAAAAAGGCACAAGCGTTGCATGCGTTGGGAGCCGCTAGACTAAGATATCTTGAGGCTGTTACAAAGTTAATCGGCAGAAGAGCCGAAATAGTAAGTTGTTCTGTAAGTAAAAAAAAAAAAGAAGAACAATGAAAAGAACTTTGCGGTGTTCTCCGGTTTCTCCCAAAGAAGACTCGAAGCAGTGGGCTCTTCTGATTAAAAAGGTGTTATTGTTTCGATCTTCGGAACATGCCATATTGTTTTACGTCTCGGGCTTAAGAAACTCGCAGGTTTGTTTACACCTATGTTGCGCGATAACGCTCTAGGGGCTTATCGAGCTCTCACCGTCACTGTTTTTCAGTTTCCTCCTAACAAAAGGACCGCGTTAGAACGCAACGCGGTTGATCCACCCTTTCGCAACAACTTTACTCTTGCCTGAGGGCGCGCAACCGGTTCCTCCATTTTCGACATCATGCAGAATCACTGTTATGAGTATAGTAAGTACGCCATGTGTTCCAGCTAACGTAAGGCCACCATTTCAACGAAAAAGAAATAAAAAAGAAAGATTAGGAAAATTCAGTACAAGGTACAATCATAAGGCGTTTGTCGTTTGGTCGTCAGACCTCTGACGACCGAACACGTACGTTTTATAATTGTGTCTTGCGCCGTGCTTTAGCTTTATTTCTTTATTTTTCCGTTCAACAGATTGCCTAACGTAAGCTGGGGCAACTGATACATGGTGTTTCAATTAACTTGAGCAAAGCTTTAAAAAATATGAGAATGCCACGTAGCTGGACCGAACCAAGGTAATGTTTGCATTCGCTTGGAGATACTCAGATTATTTTCTTGCATTCCGCATAATTAGATAGCTAGTCCTAATAAATTTTCGAACTTCTTAATTATTATAATTATATGAAAATGTCAATCAGGAAATTCTAGAGCAGCATGAAAGAAATACGTGCAACATCGAAGCGTTTTTACGAGCGCGAAAGAAGCCTGCGAATATGCGCAGAACACCTCGAGCGGCCAGTCGCGCGGCAATATTGAGCGTAATAGCGGGCTTCTTTCACGCTCGGGAAAACAATTTTATGTAGGCCGTATTAAGCAACGTAAAACTGCATATGGAGTTTTTCATGTTGCTCTACAATTTTCTCATTGACACTTTTCGTCTTATTATAACAATTGAGAAGTTCAATAATGAGAGAGAGAGAGAACAACTTTATTGAAAATGCCTGCAGAATCGGTTAGGCTCCCTCCACTCAGGGAGGACAAGCTTTTACCCCGACGCGGCCACTACGTCAGGCTCGTGCGTTGTGCTCCTCGAGGTCTTGGTCCCTCGCTACTTCCGCAGGTCCGAGAGGGCCGCCGCCCCCTTCCTGGGGGTGCTTCCCCCCTTCTCCTCGGTTTCGCGTGGTCGCTGCCGCTCCGGAGCTGCCGAGATCTGCTGGATGGCCTTGAGTTGTGTCTCTTGATCATAGCTCCTCGTTGCAGCCTCTGGCTGCGGCGGGATCGTCATCTTCTCGCTTGCTTCTCGCGGATTTACGCTACAGTCCCAAAGGATGTGAGCCGCGGTGGCCCTCTCCTTCGCGCACAGTCTACACACGCCACTCGCGTACACACTCAGACACACGGGCTTAGCTAGCGCCGGGGTGAGCAGGGACCCCGTCTGTAACTGTCTGTATAACACTGCCTCCTTCCGGGTAAGCCCCGGGTGAGGTGGCGGCATAGTCTGTCTGTTCAGTCTGTACCACTTCACTATTTCGTTGAAGGTGGTCATCTTGTCCTTAGCACTGCACCGCGACCAACACTCCGAGTCGGCCGTGCTTGCAGCTGCGCGGTTGGTTAGTCCTCGCGCGGCCGAGTTGGCCGTCTCGTTGTGGTTCACGTTCCCGCTTTCCGACCCGTCACTGCCCATGTGGGCCGGAAACCACTTGACCACCACAGAACTTTTGCGTCCGATGTCTTCGGCCTTGCGCCCCCAGTATGTGCGCGGCCTCACTACATACCCTACCCTTGGCGTAGTTCTTCACTGCCGTTCTAGAGTCACACAACACTGTAGTGCATCCGGAGTCGGAGACGGCCAAGGCGATGGCCACCTCCTCCGCCCGGTGCGCTTCTCGAGTCCGGACACTCGGCGCGGTCTTCGTTGCACCCGTCGATGCCCCGACAACCACCGCCGCGTATGCGTCGCTGCTCCCTCGATACTCCGCCGCGACCACGTAGACGGCGCCTTCTTCTCAGGCGTGGAGGTCCACGAGAGCCCTGGCCCTCGCCAACCTCCGCTCCTTGTTGTGCTCGGGGTTCTCGTTCCTCGGGATCGGGCAGACCCTGAGCTTTCTGTTGATGCTATGCGGGATAGGTACGTCTTTCTGCTGCTTTCGTTCCCTCGGCTCGAGGCCAAGGTCTCGCAGTATATGTCTTCCGGTTCTCGTTTCAGAGAGACGCTCGCGTTGCGCCGTTCTCTGTGCTTCGGCTATTTCGTCCAGCGTGTTGTGGACTCCCAGCGCCATGATTTTTTCGGTTCTCGTGCTCCCGAGGAGACCGAGTGCCGCCTTATTTGCCTTGCGTATGGTGACGTCTATCTTGTTACGTTCGCTCGGCCTCCAGTTGTGGAAGGCGGCCACGTACGTTATGTGGCTAACTGCGAAGGATTGAACGAGCCTAGTAAGGCTCTCCTCCTTCATCCCCGCTCCTCTGTTAGACACCCTCTTGATGAGTCTCATAGCCGCGGTCGCTTTTCCCGCGAGCTTGTTGACCGTTTCACCGTTGACTCGGTTTCGCTGGATGAGCAGCTCGAGCACTCGACTCTTCTCGACCTCCGGTATTACTTGTCCTCCCACCGTCTTGACCGTGATCTGGGGACGCTCGTACTTGACTTCCATATTCTTTCTTTTCCTGTCCGCTCCTTTCAGTGGAATCACCAGCAGTTCTGGCTTAGCCGGAGAGCAAACGAGTCCAGACCCGTCCAGCTGCTCCTCGATGGCGTTGACCGCTTCTTGCAGCGTTGTCTCGATGTGTCCGTTGCTTCCTCCCGGTACCCATAGCGTAACGTCGTCGTCGTAGATGGTGTGCCGTACTCCCGCTACTCTTTCTAGCCGGTTGGCAACCCTGATCATCACGAGGTTGAAGAGTAGCGGGGCGATCACCGAGCCCTGCGGAGTTCCGACGCTGCCCAGCTTCTTCTCTTCAGTCTGCAGGTCTCCCGCGCAGATTTCGGTGGTTCGTTCCGTCAGGAAGTCTTTGATGTACTGGTATGTCCTCCTGCCCATGTTTAGTTCAATAATTAATTAAGGCTAATTATGTAGTAATGCAGTATGCTAAAAATTATCTGAGAATCTCCAGGTGAAGGCAAACAACGTTACCTTGGTTCAGTCCAGCTACGCGGCATTTTCCTATCTTTAAGGTTAGGCTAAATTGAGGTGAAAGACCCTGTGTATGATGCGTCTCTTTGACAGTGCGAGGACGCGGTGGTCGAAAGCACGAAATAGTTGGGCAGTAAAATACAAGGTTGAATTCGTTCGTGGACTGCCATTGTTCGTGGCAAAATACACGATATCCCAGAATCTACGAAAAAAAAACTAGCTAAACATGCTCCGGACAGGCCGCCATTGGAATATGAACCTGGCAACGTTTAACGTTAGAACTTTATCTAGTGAGGCTAGTCTAGCAGTGCTATTGGAGGAATTAGAGGGCATTAAATGGGATATAATAGGGCTCAGTGAAGTTAGGAGGCCATAAGAAGCACATACAGTGCTAAAAAGCGGGCACGTCCTCTGCTACCGGGGCTTAGTGGAGAGACGAGAACTAGGAGTCGGATTCCTGATGAATAAGAACACAGCTGGTAACATACAGGAATTCTATAGCATTAACGAGAGAGTGGCAGGTCTTGTTGTGAAGCTTAATAAGAGGTACAAAATGAAGGTTGTACAGGTCTACGCCCCAACATCCAGTCATGATGACCAGGAAGTCGCAAGCTTCTATGAAGACGTGGAATCGGCGTTGGGTAAAGTCAAAACAAAATACAGTATACTGATGGGCGACTTCAATGCCAAGGTAAGCAAGAAGCAGGCTGGAGACAAGGCAGTGGGGGAATATGGCATAGACACTAGGAATAGCAGGGGAGAGTTATTAGTAAAGTTTGCGGAACAGAATAATATGCGGATAATGAATACCTTCTTCCGCAAGCGAGATAGCCGAAAGTGGACGTGGAGGAGCCCGAACGGCGAGACTAGAAATGAAATAGACTTCATACTCTGCGCTAACCCTGGCATCATACAAGATGTGGACGTGCTCAGCAAGGTGCGCTGCAGTGACCATAGGATGGTAAGAACTCGAATTAGCCTAGACCTGAGGAGGGAACGGAAGCAACTGGTACATAAGAGGTCGATCAATGAGTTAGCGGTCAGAGGGAAAATAGAGGAATTCCAGATCAAGTTACAGAACAGGTTAGACCATAGTGTTGAAGCAATGAACGGGAATCTTGTGGGCATCATTAAGGAGTGTGCAATAGAAGTCGGTGGTAACTCTGTTAGACAGGATACCAGTAAGCTATCGCAGGAGACGAAAGATCTGATCAAGAAACGCCAATGTATGAAAACCTCTAACCGTACAGCGAGAATAGAACTGGCAGAACTTTCGAAGTTAATCAACAAGCGTAAGACAGCTGAGATAAGGAAGTATAATATGGATAGAATTGAACATGCTCTCAGGAACGGAGGAAGCCTAAGAGCAGTGAAGAAGAAACTAGGAATTGGCAAGAATCAGATGTATGCGTTAAGAGACAAAGCCGGCAATATCATTACTAATATGGATGAGATAGTTCAAGTGGCTGAATAGTTCTATAGAGATTTATACAGTACCAGTGGCACCAATGACGATAATGGAAGAGAGAATAGTCTAGAGGAATTCGAAATTCCACAGGTAACACCGGAAGATGTGAAGAAAGCCTTGGGAGCTATGCAAAGGGGGAAGGCAGCTGGGGAGAATCAGGTGACAGCAGATTTGTTGAAGGATGGTGGGCAGATTGTTCTAGAGAAACTGGCCACGCTGTATACGCAACATGAGGAAGTGTATATTGTAACAAATAGAAATAATATTTGCAAATTAGTTTTCAAAAGAAGATACCCTCACTACCATATTCGCGGCATGTTCCTACGCACTACATGCTTATGGCACAATTCCCCATTCCGGGAATTACTTAACAAATATGTGTAGTAGCCGAACGCTATATTGTCACGTTGCAGTGACGGTCAGTCACCCCTCTTTACTGAACAAAGTTTTGCCGAGGTAAAAAAAAGAAAGCAAGACTCAAAGCACAGCGATAGCGGTGAGCACAATCATCGGTCGTCTAAATCTGATCTGATGGGTCAAGTACGTGCATAATTTATACGTTTATCACACTACATATGAAATAATATTTCCCTCTGGCTTACATTCGAGAAAGTAAACATTGGCAGTGGCTCGGCTCGGCTGTGCCAGGATATATGTAGCGAAAGCTAAGGCATAGCATGGTTAGCCTTGGTTAATCTTGATTGCAAGTCCAGGTTAGTCTGGTTGTCTAGCGATGTTGCGGCGTTTAGCCGGCCGTTCGGCGCGCTGTTCGTCTGTTTCCTGGGCGATTCGTGTCCTCTCCATCTCGTCCCGATGTCGACTCCAGGCGTCCTCCTGCTTATCAGAATTGTCGCCGTCAATACTGCCGCCTCAACTGTGGCTGCGGCGCACGCGAGCTCTCTTTTTCAATCCTCCGATATGTTATCAGGCATGCGACGCAGCTGGCGAAGCAAGCGGAGGCGAGCGCAACGACGAGGAACGCGGTGTGACGTTATACCAAGCGGCGACGGCGGAAAGGCGCGGCACTGCGCAGCGGCGGAACACTTGTTGCGGTGTCATTAGGGGCGCATGCGCAGTAGTGACTAGCGAGCGAGAGAGAGAGACAGAGAAAGATCCGCGGCGAGGGGCGCGTTGTAACGACATGTGCCTCCTCGGAGCACCACCACGGCGAAATCGCGAGTTCGCAGCCAGTAAAGCTTTCGCTTTAAAACAGCATTCGCGTCGCACGTGCAGTCTGATTCGATCAGACTCTTTCAACACGCAATTCACGACAACCATTCTAGAATTTTCGAATACTTTAGGCGTGTTTCGTGCCGAGTGAGAAATCAGTAGCAGTGACAATCGGGTGAAAAAAGTCACCGGCAAAATGCGAAACAATGTACGCGTGAGAATATGTTCGTTGTATAATCGCGAAGCCTGTGCGGTAAAGGCCACATAGAGCAGTCAGGACGAAACATCAACAAAGAGCATTGCTGTGCCCTTCGCAAGAAATGTTCATGCGCCGTTGGGCTGACTGGCACCGCAATTCAGGTTTTTGTAGCGTACATCGGGCCACATAGTTGGTAATGTATTTCAATAACCTTGTTAGCGCACTGCTGTATATACTGAGCATTCGGCCACTACCACAACAAAAAGATTAAAGTCAATGTTTTTCAAACTATATTGGCTCTAATCAAGATCCTCACGTCTACGGTTCTTCGCGATGAACTTTAAGAACGTCACCTGCTAGCGTTGAGTGTAAGCTGTTTACGTTGTATGGGAGGCGTGATCGTTAGTTATTTTTTTCTGTCACTCATTTTTACAGCCTAGCCGCTTCGTCCGTCCGTACGTCCGCCGCCAGTACGCCGAAAAGTCCTCCGGCGCAACTCCTTGCGCATGCGCAAATAAAAAAAGAAAGTGGCGCGCGAACGTCTGCGCCAGAAGTGACGTCGTTGCTCTCCGTTGCAGCCAAGCGCGCGAGGAGCCGTTTTTTTCCGGCTCCGATATGGGTAGGCCACCCGTCATACATACTCCTGAGGAGCAGGCAGCTTTCGATCAGCAACGCCCGAGCAGAGCTGGGAACAAGCTTGTCTAGGACGTGCCGATGCTGCAGCCAGGGCACAATAACAGGTTCGTGCAACCGAGTGCAAGCAGCAACTGTGTATCGAGTATCTGGCAGCCTACCAAGCCGTCGTTTAATGAACCGTCGAGATTAGCCCAGTGATAAACACTAGGGCTGCACGTTTCAGCTTCGCTGGTCAACCATATGTATGGAGTGCTTGGGTGGTGATTTTGTCTTTCTTTTCCTATACCTTCTTCCCCACGCCCACTCTAGCCAACCAGAATTACCTCTGGTTAACCTAGCTCCTTGCTTCACTGCCTATATTTTATGTTCTCCATGTCCTCTCTCTCTCTCTCTCTCTGTCTGTGTGTTTGTGTGGGGCGTGTGTGTGTTGCGAAATTTCAGCGAAGCCTATGCATATTATGCATAGACTGCAGAGGGTTTACATGTATAGTTCGCGCAAATCATGTAAGAGAAATATCGGAAGTCGGTCGACAAGATGCCGGCGTCGCACAGGCATTTCCTCCAGTAACGTCGCTACGGTTAATTTTTGGATGTAGCATATGCTCAACTGGGTGTCCCAGTTTCTAATTTATTAACGGCTCGAGACAAGATTCGAGAATTCGGCCCTGCCTTACCAAAATTATTATTCCCTAATTTCTTTAGCTGTCGCGAGGGAGGATATAGGAAGCAAGTAAAAACGGGGCTTGAAAATAGTGCAACGCGAATTTCTTATTAACTGATAAGCCCCTCGGCTCGCGGAGTCTCTCGGTGAGGCCCCAGCCAACGGACCAATTTAGGTTTCAGCTTTCCTTAGCTTTTCTAGTCCTAGAGGTTCCGCGCAAGCTTGCTAAATAATTACACGTTGTTTACACTTCGCGCTTGCGCAAATGCAAATGCGCGCGAGCTCTAGGGCGCAACCTTAGACGAAGCCTAGTCATAAGGCGCAGATAAGCGGCGATGGTGTGCTTCTCATCCTTTCTTTGCGGCACCGCTTGCAGTCGTCGACTGTACTGGGAGAAGATTCACAATATGCCTCTGGCACCGTCGCAATGAATGCTGTGGGCTGTGTTGTCGGGGTACTTGAGTAGTCTTTGGAGTCGCCTTTGGGGTAGCCCTTGGGGGAGTTTATTTGGACTCGCGCATCTGACGGGCCCGAGGTGCATTTAACCGTCTGGTTGACGTTTGTTTTTCCAATGCGCAGAAATGTTATTTTTAAATAATACATTGCGAATTTTTATATCTGAATGCTAGTTATTGGCCATACGTTATTGAAACGTCTACAATTTCTTAAATTTGAAAACTTAAGAAAACATTAGTGCACGTACTCGTTGATTACCTTATTTCGGGTAATAAGGGATCCCAAGCAGCATGCTTTCTTCATGACTGTAATTATTCCCTGAAGACAGCTCGTAATCAACGTCGACGTTCTCTGAATCAAATTTGATCAAAATTTATGCAAGTTCTACATTGCTGCAAGGTTCTACAAATTTTTCATTGCTCGAAAAACGCGCGGGCTTCTTTAGGCGCTCCGCCACGTCGCAAAGCGATATATGTGGGCAGCACCGTAAGGGCAACACAGAATTCGGCAAGCCTTGCACACCGTTTGTCTCATGAAAACAAAGCCTACCATAAAATCTTTACGTTACATATCTAACTTCTAAATTGAAGGCGAAACAAGGCTACGGGTTTTCAGGTTCCCGAGTTATCTCGGGCACAGCCCTCACGGGTTCGCATCGGCGGCCAGACAAGTAATTACCCGGGCACGGCATTTAAGTGGCTAATCAAGCTTCCTATTTTGAGATTCGGTATGGACCCTCTTTTCTATCTTCTTTCTCGCCTTTCTTGCGGTTACTTTAGTAAGTAATTGGAAAGTTTTAGAGCGAAGCTGTATATGGCTATAGGGTTCCGTGCATTTTTTTCCTCCGTCAACAATGACTATCATCTTCAATGGCTCATACCCCCCTAAACAAGGAAACAAATACTAATCGCTCACATTCCCGTAAGGCAGACGCTACAAGCGCTCAGCAAAGTGAAGCGAACAACGCTTACATTCTTTAGAATCACGCATACAACATACAGAACAGTATACGTTCCAATAAAGAACAAGCTCAAAACAAGCATCCCAACCACATCATTGATAATAAAGCGCTCGTGATAGCAATGCGAAGCACGTAGCGCAACCCACGCAAACATTTCCCTATAGCATAGATTACTGTTGCGCAAGCTGCCGCCAGCTTTCCACGTGAGGTGTGAAGTCCCTAGTCTTTCAAGTATAGAATAACCAGCCTACCAACTGATTTCAATGTTGTTGCAGCAGCGCTATGGGCGGCGGCGCGGTGTCAAAACGACGATTACTCCCACTCCTATCATTACTCTAACATAGTACTACTGCCATTACTCTAGAGGCACAAAGCAGTGCGTACCACTCTCGGCAGTTGTCGTGGCGGTCTTCAACAGCTTCGCTGGTCATCCACCTTCACAGAGTGGAATGGCTTATTAATTTTTATATTTCGTATTTTCCCTTAAGCAGGCGTCTAACTCACTCGCGCACCGAGCAATTGATTTGAGATAAAGGGTTTGCACTTGGCGAGATTAAAGAATTACCGGCACACGTGCCCGGCAGCTCGCCTCTTCCTTCACTTCAATGTTAATCAAGGGTTCTCTCTACCTTACAGGAACAGAGGATGCGGGCTATGATGGCGCCACGTTACCCAAGTGATCGCAGTAAATCTAGAAAAAAGCTGCCCCTCACCTGGCGTTGCGTGAAAACACCCACAGACAAAAACATAAAACCATTCCGGCATCACATGCCTAAGAAGCATTCGTGTTCAAGCGGGCGAGCAACTAGATGAGATTAATTCGATTTGTTCCTAATTAACTCTCCACTCTAAGAGCTCGGGCCCTGCAGCTCTGTGGAATATACGCTGGTCGTGTCGTTTCTTCGCCTTCCATTTTCTTCTCTTTCTTTTTTGTTTATTTGTTTATTTGCACGATTATCTAGCGCTCTCTCCTACCTACAGACAGCTAGTTCGGTATTTGATGCTCTGCTAGGAAGATTAGCGCTAAGAAATAATTAATTTATGGTAGCGTTAGTAGAAGAAGCACCAAATACAACTTTTCTTTCGGCTACGTTGCGGTCCCTTACTTTAGGTTCAGGCACTGAGGTAAGAGGCAGAATCGTCTTATGCTAATCCTAGAAGTTCTCCTCCTATGATGTGTATTTGTTGTTGATGGTTTCTTGTTGACTCAGAAACATAGTGGTATTTTTTTGAAAACCTTTCGGATAGCCTCCGGCGGCTATAAGAAGCCTGAAGTCATAAATTCCTTCATAAAGTCCTCGCCGAACTATGCGAGGCACGATGTTTGTATTTAGTTGAAGTAGGAAGGAATTGTGAGTGACGAACGATAGATCTATATGTTTAACCATGTACACTCTAAAAACTAAGAGAGTTCAGGGCACTCTCTTTGAAGGACTGTCTGCTTGTCCCATGTTTCACTCTCTTTTCGAGAGTAGATCGACCCTCTTTGAGAGAAGGACAACTCCTCCTGACAGAGTTCTGTTACTCCACCACAAGGGAGTGCTAGTACTCTTCCGCAGTGTGCTAATACTCTTCCCACGGGGGTAATAGTACTCCCCCAGACCGAGTGCTTCTACTCCTTCGAACCGAGTACTTCTACTCCTCTAAGCCGAGTGTGTCTACTCTCCCAAACAGAGTGATTGTACTCCTTCAGAACACGGCGCTAGTACTCATCCCAATAGTGTGAAAGCGCGATGTAGATCCATGATCACGTTAGAAGGGATTCACAATACTTACATGAGGGGAATATTTAATTCCTTCATAAGCAGCTCTTCCACTTATGCTTGGCGAATCGGATGTAATCTGTACGTTGCCGAGCTACTCAAATGAAACATTTTCTCTCTTAAAAGGTCAAAATCTTTATTGATCAATCACAAGACAAAGTGAATAATAATTTCGGAAACATACTGACAAACACATAAAATCAGATTCCAATGATGCCTACGAACTTTAGAACACATCTTGTAATAAAACATAAGTATATTCTCTAAGGTTTCATCAGTATTACAGTGTATAAATATCCTTTAATGTCAATTGGCGCCCTCTTTAAAAAAAGTATACAATGGCAAATTAAACATGGAACAAACGTGTGCAAACTCACAAAGTATTGTCACTATGATCGGAGAGAAATATGCACCAGATTACTGGCCAGCAAACGCATTTCTGGCACAAAACGCGTGCACTTATATGGTAGAGGCTACTAGATGAGCTACTCAGCATGGGCTGGTAATGTAGATAAATTGTACAAGAAACTTTTTTTGTGCTATATTCGAAGACAGCAACTCATTTGATAAGGTCCTGTACAGCATATGGATGTTCCTGACTGACAGTACAGTGCATTTAGAAATGTGTTGTATATTCTCAGGTGACGCCTCAGGTCTAGCTAGCTTTGCTTATATTTCACATAAAGTTATTCATGTATGGGCTGCACCCCACTGTTTCTAAGTGTGTCTTGTCGTGGTTCTGCAGCATTATCCTGCCCTGTCTCAAAGCGGTACAGAGGCGTATCATATTTCCTGTTCGGTTGGCCTCCTCACGAAAGTAGTTTCATGGTGCTGTTGGGATTGATCCTTTACACATTCTCACAAATAAATAAAATAAAATTGACAATTGTAGAAAATGAGTATAAAACTGCAAGAAGCGTTGGCATCATAATCTTGCGCATCAAATTTCTTGTCATATATGGTAGCATTTCATTCCCATTATGGTAAGAATGCTATACTTCTGAGGAGCAGCTTGCGTAATTACATGATCAATTATTGTGACTCGTTGAATATGCAATCTAACTGAAGTATAGCATGGTTTCAGATGTGATGAATATGATGCATCAAAGGCGACATAAGCGTAAGTACAGGCAGTGAAGTGCACGAAAAAGAGAAACAAACAAGCAAAACATAAATTGAGACTGGCACCGACCTGTTTCACATATCCCTTCCATACACGTGGATTTTGCATGCGACTATGCATATACTTGCACAATGAACCAACTACCTGAAACCAAAACTTTTTTCCTACTGAAGTGGTTAACATGCACTAAAGTAAGAAAAATTATCGCACTTCACAGAATCTTCGTCTCCAAACAAGTCCATATGTGTCTAGGAAGATTAATACAGCGCTTCACTGTGCGCTCTACCTTAAGTCCAGAAGAATGATGTCTAGAGAAGCCATGAAACTAAGGGGCTTTTACTTAACACTACATGTTCACATCCGCCAATTGATGAACAAGTGTTCTACTCAGATGCTCTCAGTTCTTTGAATTGAATGCATCTCTACCTCCACTAGCATACTTGGTTGGCAAGTAGATTGAGTCACCCTAATCAATATATCAAATACCTGCCAGAAGCTATCATATTACTGTTTCACAGGAGAAACTACAATTTAACATTTTTTAAATAATTTTTAATTGCAAGTGACTTTCCGGCTTCTAAGACGCAAGATGTGCACCACGGTGTACAGAGTTAGAGGCCTTAATTGCTCCTTGTCTTCGCTTCGGGAGCAAAGAGCGGTTCTAATGAACTGATTTCGTGAGCATGCACGTAAGCGATAATGACTTCTTAAACATGGGATTCTCTTCCCCCATGGCTTCCCCTTTCTGTAACCTAAACTGAAGCCATACTTCCAAAATTAGGTGGAAAATGTAGCTAGAAGGGAAGACATGAAAATCTCTCTGCTTCACGTCAGCACATACAATACAGAATCAGTGGTTTGTATTTGCACCCTTGCATTCACGTGTTGGTAAATGTAAGCTAATAAAGCTGTTAAATGTATATAAGCATCTAGCCAAGCATGAGCTGTTGCTTTTTATAGTTAACACAGGCATTCTGCTCATTGCAAGTATGTATCATGTCAATAAGCAAATATGCAATTTCATTGTACCACTATATTTTATCACATGGATATATCTGTTGAGAGGCAAGACAAAAGGCAGTCACTTCTAATAAAACTAATCAGCTTTTTTAAACACATTTCTAACTTTTCAATGACACTTGCTCCTATTTGTTTGTCTCCAGAGAGCATACTTTATTTTGACTTTCCCATCAGAGACATAAATAACATAACATAAATATACCATGTTACGATTGCTTCCTAGAGCTCGTGAGAATTTTTATCTTGGTGTGACATACTGTATTTTGATTTTGTTGACCTTTGTCTATTGGTACACCTAATATACTCACATTCTAGTTTTCTTGTCCAAATCGCATGGCAATGTATTTTGGTTGTTTGGCGTGCGCTCCTCAGCACTACGTGCAGTCATACTGGGCTGGCTCTTTGACATCCTTGTGTCCTTGCAGCTGCCTAATTGCGTTATATAAAGCGGGTGCCTGAAAAATATCGTGTGCAAAAGTCAACGTGAGGGCATGGTGTAACACTACACATCAAGACAGTCAAGGTCATGGCACTAAAAGAAAGTCTTAGGTCTTAGTCTTCCTACTGAAATGCATGTGAAACATCAAAATGACTGCAACAGACAACTGCTGAACTAACTTCAATGTTTAGATTCAAACAAAAAAGAAATCACCTATAGTTCATCCTCGTTCAGCACCAATGTTACAATACTCCTGCTGATATATAGAATATTGGTCATTGTCAGATGTCATAAGTCTGCCATTGGTCTGGTGTGTCGCAAACACAACTTGTGACACATCCTAAGCACGTGCCCAGTGTGGCCCCCGCACTATCTCTGGTTCTGCCACTGCTCAAGCCATAACTTCAGGATCATATTTGCAAACATGATGCTCAGTAGGGATTAAAATATAGTCCTCCAGTTCAATGGATAAGACTCGATGTGCCTATGAGAAAAGGCAACAAGGCTTGTCATGGCAAGCTTACCCACATTTCAATAATAACAAGAAAGTTCACTGCCCCTGCATCTAAGCTTACTAAAAGGCATGAACTTATTTTCATTTATGAGGTGCGCAATGGAGTTAATTTTTGACAGACTCGAATACTGCAGCAGTTTGAAATCTAGCATTTTACATTCTTGAAGGCATGTAGAATTTGCCGTTAGACTGCAGTTATTAGTTCACTAGACCAACTCTTTGTTTTGAGTACGACAAACGACTGGTAACACGGAATTAAGGCAACGTTTTATTTTGATACTTTATTTCTCCACAAGAAATTAAAGCGATAAACATATTTGATCTGCCATACAGAAGCAAGATGCACACATTACGCTTGTAACCTTCAGAGGAGGGGTGATTTAGCAGTTTATATGACATACATGTGAAACGCCAACTCATATTAGCAAATGCACAGGCATTTCCAAAACAATAAGCGTACGCAAAGCGCCCCTGCAATTGTAATTCCACACAGCAGCCGTTATATTCGATGCCGACAGATAACTCGCTGCTTGACAATTCACCGAGTTCGTAGACATGAGCACCGTTTCATATTCGCACCGTGCTGAAAAACCGCAACAGGAGACGTAAAATCGGACATTTAATCACACCATCTCTATAAATGAGCAAAACAGTTCAGTATTAGGGCTAAACCCCATGAAAGCGATTTAGTGCGCGACGGCGACGAGCGACGGCTTCGAGCGACAAAACGCGCCGTCGCTTGAACAGATCGCTCGGTTCTGGAAATCTAGAAATCGTCGCTCGTCTCCCGGAAGTACTATGAGCCACTAGCCAATAGCGCGAAGCCGGCACTGGATGTACATCACTCAAATTCTATCGATTGTCGCGCGGAACGAGCAAACGATTGAATTTCTATGCGTGCAAGGATAAGAACCTACTGCAAGACCTTCGGAAATATTTTATGCTACTTTTCTCAGTAAAATACATCAACTTAGATTACTATAGGACGCGTCGCGCTAGTTTCTACGCGTTCTTGCAGCCCTAATACAGGCAACAACGGGGAGGCGTCGCTCAAAATCGTCGCTCGCACGGAGTACGACCTGTAGGCGACGAGCGAACGCCACAGCCACCTCCGTCGCATCGCTTGTCGCTGTGGCGCGCAAGATCGCTTATATGGGGTTTATACTTTATTCAGTATAAAGAATGAATTACCCATGCGCTTCCAGTAGGTTCAAGATAACGCGCTCAATTGACCTCTTGCAGAATGCAGCTGAATACCTGAGGGCAAAGTTTCTAACTTGCACTGGCGCTGCACGTAACTTCAGTGGTCGCGATTACCCATTAGTGAAAGACACCGTCAAGCGCGTGGCTGACTTATAACGAAAGCATGCCGCCAGCGAAATGACGCCTTCTGTCATGCGACTTCTTCTTATGTGACAGCGTCGAGTATACAGCAGACTGCCACACTGAATAAATTCAAACACACAAAACGCACGCTAAGCATGCTCCGCATCGGCTTGGAATCATGGGCTGGTGAACAAACCATTCTAAGCGTCCTCTCGCCTCACGTCTTTTTGAACATACCATGGTTCTGGCAGCGTTTGCGATTTTCAAAGCGCTTATGGATAGCGGCAAGCGGTAAAATCACATGGAGTTATCGCGACGACTGGCTTTTTGTTTTGACATTGGGAGACACAGCGTGCTTGCCTAGTCCGTTGTCAATCGCGTCGGCTAAACGCCGCGACAACTTCCTGGCGATAGCATGTCATATACGCAGAATGTGCACCTGAGTTAAAATACACTTACCGTGGAGGATTTGTTGTTATCTCCAAGGAATGACGAACCACTGTCGTGTTTTCGCGGGGACGCGAGATGGCTGACACACGATCTCCCTTGGATGGCCTTCGTTGTTGCTCGCTAGACGGATCACCTTTATCCGGTGCTGTGCTGTTCCGCGATGTTGGGCGCGCGCGCGGTGGAGCAACCCCGAGAGAAAAAGTAGAGCGCTAGCTCCGCGTCCCTTTGAACTGTGGCTGCCTGTTCTCTTAGAAGCAAAAAGGTGTTCTTTGCTCAGCATGCGTGAGTGATACATCCCCATGCTTTGGGCCAGGCTCCTAGAGTTGAAGCAGAAGATTACGCTACGTTTTGTTCTCTATTGGCGCAAGAGTAGAACGGGCATTCTACTCTCTCTCAGAAGGGCAGAGTGAAAAGCACATTTCACTCTCTCCTTGGTGACGGAGTGAACAATGCATTTCCCTCCACTCGACATTTTGCGAGAGTAAAACAATGCTTTGAAGAGTAAATCGGCCGCGTCACTCCTGCTATACCCGCCATAGTTTTTAGAGTGTAGGTATAATTGCCGTTATAGAAAGTTACTTACTCAAGCGTTTCAGAGGGCGATAATGCCGTTATCATAAATGTTTCCCAGAGTCTTAGAACAGCTGTACAAGACACCAACTTCAAAGTCAGTGAAGATGGGCATGTGAAAATAGTGAAAGACCAACAAAATAGGTATCCCGATCTCCGCAGAGAACTCTGCGTTAAACAAAATTTATATACAGGGTGGCCCACCTAACTTTAGCCAGAATTTCAATATATGCGAATGCCACGTAGCTGGACAGAACTAAAATAATGTTATTTGCCGTTGCATGGAGATACTCAAATTATACTTTTTTCATTCCGCCTAATTATACAATTAGTCTTAATTATTTCTTCCACTATTCATATATTGTAATTAGATGAAAATGTAAATGAGAAAATTGTAGAGCGACATGAAAAACTCTCGATACAGCTTTCCGTAGCTCAATACGCGCTGCATAAAAGTGTTCTTTCGAGCGCGAAAGAAGCGCGCAACTGCACACAAAATTGCCGCGTGACTGGCCGCTCGAGGTCTCTGCCTCTGCCTTACGGGGTTATGAACCATTGCATTTTCTTCATGCTTACGAGTGTATGAGCCATTGATGATGATAGTTCTTGTTGATGGAGCACAATAATACACGGGGCCCTAACCACATATAGCTTCGCTGTCAAAAATATGGAGGTGGTGGAGAAAGCTTGGGAGTATCAAAGTCTCTTCAATAGGGCTGCTCGAACCTAGATACTTCAATATCAGATTGCAATGACTGCTTCGGCCATCGCCACGGGCAGAAGTGTGTTGCGTGCAGTCGGCAGGTACAGCTTGCGGATACCAGCGCGGACGATACCAGCGGACAAACACAAGCGCTTAGTTGTACATGCCAAAATGGCGCATAAAATATACGCGCACAAATAACACTCCTGAGGAGGCAAAGATATTGTGATACATGCTGTATTGCTTTTAAAGATGATAATTCTTTTAGACATTCACGTATACCTTCCTGAAACACGAATACAGCTCAAAAAAATATTCGCTTTTGAAATGGATAGTTTTTAATGCATAGAACATTAGGAATGTGAAAACCGCTTTCTTTGTTTATATGCCATGGCTAGATGCCAAAAGCAAGATTTCAATGAATTCGTGGGAAATGTAACCACCTTCTGATGTCCGTTATGATAAAGTCGCTTTTGTCCGCCTAAAAACCTTAAAATCTAAAATCCTAAAAGCCTAAAATGGTGTGTGGCTATGTTGGGGCAGTATCCTGGAATTTCATGCCAATTAGCGATGTTTGAAACGCACATCTACGATGCTTTTCGGCGTCTGTGGCAACACATTGGCCTTAATCGACTTACAGTGCCAATTTTCTCGAACGTCCATGCAACAGCACGATTAAACCACCTCGGTAATGTTCCATTTGACTTCCACCTAACTTCATATCTGGGATGAATAATCGCGTGATCGCTTCCATAATACTTTAAGAACTGACTTGATGACAATGACCATTATGTTGTACAAAAGAGAGACAGGGAGAAATTAGATGAGAGTAGAAAATGGCCAGTTTCCAACCATGCGCTGCGGATGGAATAAACGAGGGCAGAAAATTTTTTAAAAAATGTGCTAGGACCATGATTGTGGATGTAAACGAATAGTCCGAGCAAACGAATGCACAAACGAGCGAACGAAAAGGCGAACCAGGGCTCACGAGAAAGAAAGAGAGAGCGAGAAAGACAGTGAAAGAGAGTGAGAGAGAATGAACGAAGAAACGTTTACCTTCTCGATTCCAAACACAGAATATTGACCAATCACGAAAATCGCTGCAATAGCCGAAGAAAGCTGTTCGCCTTTTTAGAAAAATGTGCAGGAAGAACAGACGATGACTGCGAATTTAGTCCAACAGCCCGAACGAACGAAGAAAAGCACGCGCGAAGAGGGAAAAAAGTACACAAGCATTCACACATGTAAAATAAGAACGTGGGAACGTCACAGTTGTTAAACTAGGACGCTTGAATGAAGACCTTGACTAGCGCCTTCATCGCCTTCTGGTGCGAGAAAGGACCCCCGTATAAGCCGGCCTTCGCGCCTGCTGAGAAAGCCCACGGGCGTTGAGGAGTGCTAGTGTGCTAGCTATTTAGAGAGTGGCTGTCTCTGGGTGTAATATAGATAGGTTCTGAGGAAGATACATTAATGCGAAAGCACTGTATGCCCCATTACGCGAAAATCCGATGTTGTAGTCGGCGACATGACCGAACGATGGTACCGAAAATGGCAGCGGCAAATAGTAAAACCACATCAAAAACAATGTAAACTGATGCCTTTGAAAATAATATTAAGAAAACTTGAGTTTCGGTGGGATTCGAACCCGGACCTCGAGGGTGTCAGACAAACACGCTTGCCCGACGCCATGGCAGCTCTATGTCTCTTGTTGACTAAATATATGCCTAGTGCGTGCGTCGTTGCGCACGTCACGTCGCAGCTATCTGGCTGACTAAACGTGTGGCCTAGTTAAAAAATTAGAGGATTTTACGTGCCAAAGCAACAATCTGATAATTAGGCATGCCGTAGTGGAGGACTCCGGAAATTTGGACCACCTGGGGCTCCTTAACGTGCACCTAAGTCTAAGTAAACGGGTGTTTTAGCATTTCGCCCCCATCGAAATGCGAGCGCCGTGGGCAGGATACGATCCCGCGACCTCGTGCCCAGCAGCCCAACACCATAGCCACTAAAGGTTCACTCACATTAGGCCGACCCGACACCGATTTTGGTCTGCCGAATGTCGGCGACCGCGTTATTTTCTTCGTGTTGGCGCCCCTGTCACACTGTATATACCAACGCCGAGCTCTCTGCCAACCGTCGGCAGATTGTCGGCGTCGGTAGAGTGTGACTGAGGCGCCGACACGAAGGAAAAAAAGCTGTCGCCGACAGTCGGCAGACTGAAATCGGCGTTGTGTTGGCGCAGTGTGAGTGAGCCTTAGGCAACCACGACGGGTCCCGTGACCTAGTGCAACCACAGTCATGAATGTGCAAAATGAGTGAATAAAACGAAAAAGCGTTAATGTCCACTTGAATGCCCCTGAGAGATCCTCTGAGTTATGAACTCCTCGCTGGAAAGTGAGCGTGTTGAGACGTTGAGACGTTGACGTGTTTTCGTTTGGTCTCACTGAGGCGACCTTAAAACGAAGGCGAGAGCTTGCGCGGACAAGGAACGCGCAGAAAAAAATATTTCACCAAAGCGACTGTAATGGTTTCGCTTTTCCACACGTAAGCAGTCCTAAGTGTCTCTGGCGAACTTTAAGGCCCTGAGTTTCCTACAATCCCATTCCGTGAAGTTCGCGTTTATAACGGTCGACTTTTTCCTTGTCCTCTTGCGAATTGGAGCTCTTTCGTGGCAAACCAATCCTGCGCAATCTTACAAGCAAGGTAAAGGAAGGTTCGTGAAAGGAAAGATTGTCATCCACCCGAATGTAGCACGAAACCAAAAAAGAAGCACACCCCCACGCGGGAATTTAAAAAGGAAACGCTTTCTGACAAAGTTTCGTCCAGACCAGAACGAATTTTATTTCAACTGCAAAGCATTCTTCTCAGAGAAACCCGTATGGGTTTCCTTTGTAGCTTCGCGCTATATACATTCGGGAGGACGACAATTTCAGTCTTTCGTGAAGAGTATTTCGCATGTCTAACCAAGAAGACCTAACACCTATGCTTGCCAACAACCATATATACTTGTTACGCAGCGGGCTCTCGATTCGGCAATGCCTATGTGTGCGAGAAACTTCCGTGCCACTTCGAGTTCTTGCACCTATTTTGCTGGGGATCTAAGGAGGAAATATAGGTACAGGGGATCTGGGAGGCGGAATGAACTCGTGAACACAGGCTGGCCTTCAATGTGGTCTCGTTGCCCCTGGCAACGCACGGCGGTACAATTGACTGTAAATACGACCAATGCCTATTCTGTCCACAGGTGTTGTTGGGGTGTCTAAAGCAGCAGCAGCCCATCAAAGTGTCATGTTGCCCTCGTAACAAGACGGAATTGCTGAAAAGCCGCGCGTGACCGGCATCGTAAAACCAGAAGACGTGTCGCATCTACCGTTACGCAAGTGAAGATTGCAGGCCTCGCTGAGAAATGCACTTGCCTGTTTGCTTTTTCTTTATTTGGCATACATGTTTGGGGAGATGATGAAAAAGTACCTCTTGTGTGGAACCCCGTTTTCCATTGTTCTCACTTTATGGGTGTTTTCGCGTGTTTGTGGGAGGCGTCGCTCACGAGACCTTCAGCGATGGAAGCGGGGTCAGCTAACCACCCAGACGAGATAGACGTCACAGCACCAAGCGCTCTAAGGAAACTCCATCACCTCGTGAGCGACATAGGCAGCGAGGACACCCCGTTGTACTACTCTACTTCAGAAGATGTGTCGGATGACGGTGACTCCTTGACAGTTGTAAGACAAAAAGAGGAGGATCGTCACTGCTTCTTCGTCTGCAACAAGGACGACGGCGGTGGCAAAGAACAAATGACACGGCTCGTACCATCCTCTTCGTCGACGCAGGAAGAAAGGTTACATCACCCAAGATTAAATCAGGAGGGAATAGCTCCCGCTGCTTAATAAGGCATTATTTAATAGCAGTTTCGCAGTAGCTGAGAGATAATCACTAGGCATGCCTTGTACTTGCTATTGCTTTGTTGATCGTCGCTGCAGAAGCCTACGGAGTGTGGGTTCCGCGATGAGGCGGTGTGCCCGCGAAGATTGGGAGCGCTTTATACCTGTTCGTAGTCTCTGTGCTTTACCGGTACAGTAACTTACTTTATTTGCGCTCCAGCATGTCCGATCTACTCGAAAATTCGCTTGACTTTCCTGCTTTTCTTTCCCGAAGCTCACGCCCCGTGGACATTTGGAGTCGACTGCACCCACGAGTTCGAATGTTAACTGCTCGAGTTCTTTATTGCCGTTGCTGCCGTTTTCAATTCATAATACATTACTTTCTCAGATGCTTGCGCCCCTGCTAGGAGTTGGAAAGAGCGCTAGAGGTTCTTAAGGAGTACGCACTGACGTCAGTCAGCTATTGTAGAGTTATTAAGTTGAAAAACTGCGTCTTGTTGTAAAGATTTTTTCACTGGTACTATGGAAGCTCTGAATGGGCCAACACTTGGGTTGTTTGATGTCCCGTGAATGCTTCGTGTAAGCCCGACCCGTAAATCCCGGTGCGAATCGGCCAATGTTATGGTGAAACAATAAGGCCTTCAAACATGCAAAGCTTTGATATGTCGAAAAAAAATTCAAGGTAAGGCAGATGGCTCAATGTTCACTATTTATAGTTGTCGTGTGACAAAACTAGCAAAGGCGCCCATTTCCGGGGGAAGTTGCAAACACTGTTGTTTACGACAAGGTATTGAATGCTCAACCACATAGGTCCCCTAAAAGCACTACATTAGGAGTGCTTAGTGGCAAATATAATTAATGCGATCGTTATCATCTTCTTCTTGTTCTCGCTCTACAGTCATCAGCAGTCCACAGCAGGACGAAGGCTTCTCCCAAACACCGCCGACTGTTCCTCTGCCGCATGAAGTGAATCCACCGTATGCTTTCGAATATCTAAAACTCGTCGTCATCCCATCTGAGCCTTTTGCCTTCGACTCGAGGTATAGTGGCGCTCACCGGAAGGAAATTTGCTTTAGCAGCACGCGCAATTTATTTATTTATTTATTTATTTATTTATTTATTTATTTATTTATTTATTTATTTATTTATTTATAAAGATGCATCTTCTGTTGCCGCCTTACCAGCTATATATGGCTTATCACAGCAGCTGGCAGAGATTATACGACTTACCAATAAACGATGACCAGAATTTCAACGCTTTAGAGATTGAGATTGCATGTATAATTAGAACATTGTGTGCTAAATATACACGTATTACGGCATGAACACAATATTTGGAGCAACCAAGCGTTCAAACGTGGAGCCAGCGCTGACCTAACCTGCTAGGATACCGATCCGGATCTCCAACTGGCCACAGGAAGAGAACAACCAAAAGCTGAGAAAAGATCCCCCCCCCCCTCCTCCCTCAACGCTGTCCCCCCGGATCCACATTAAAAATGCATACATGCAGCGTGCACACATTTCTAACGTTCTCCCTTTAAAAGAAGCGACCCCATCTTCTTTCAAATGCACGCTGTGTACAACTGGCTGAATATGTAAACGGGATCGCCTTCTGTTGGTCCATCGATACTGATTTATATCCATCGTTCCCTTTTGAGTGCTTGGGGCCTCAACCTTCCCTAGCGCCGTGATTCCCTTGCTAGAGACGAGGAACTATATCTCACACTGCCCGCTCAGCCGTGGTGCAACGGTCGGTTTAGGTTCAGCTCTTGCTTCTAATTTTTCTCTTCTCCCATCTGCACACGTCCTGAACAAACAACTTCAATCACGGAGCGCAGGAACACCATGCACCGGTAATAACGAGAGGCTATACGGCCTCGAGCTATATCATTAATCTTTCGCTCAGGCCGGGTCCGCCACTTCCCATTTTCCTGCCTTGTTCAGGCAGTGCGTGCTTTCTTCTTCCTTTATGGACGCGAGCCCATATTCTCAGGTGTGCGTGCCGACTAATCGCGCGGTATAGTGCTTACGAAATTGACCGGATCTCTAGGGGAACGATAATTTAAGCCATAAGGACCCATTCATTCCTCGCCCTTGGCTCTAGCTCAAGGGCTTGGACCTTGCACCTGAGTTTTAGTTCTCTTTCGTGGATTTTCTCGAAGAGCTTCTCTTGCACGTGCGATGAGAAACAGCCAGGTCCAGTACAGCGGTGGCCGTGCTAATAGTTCGGGACATTTTAGTCACGCAGGACTCCTGCCACAGTTTATTCTTTATTTTTTTGATGCAACGTGCCTCCCCTCCTCCTCTCTCCTCTTAGACACATAATTGCCTATATATACCGCCAGAGTAACTATAACGGGCTAACATACGACCTGACTAGAATGTGCCACTGGCGCACACACAAGTAATTCGCCATTGGTTGTGGGACTATGAACCCTCAAGAAACGCAACGAGGCTACATTCCACCTCCCATCTAGCATGATCGGCCAAGCAGGAGGCCGATTGTCCCTGAGCCGCTTGTTCCTGCCCTTGTAGGCGTTGGGCGCCCACTCAATACGAAGTAGAACGTCGGGCGCATTATCTAGGCTGCTACAGCACGCACCGTGCTTATAGGGTCTGTATAACAGTTTAACAGTTGTATATATGAGTGTATGAGTGTATATATAGGCACTAAAACACATAATGGCTGTTTGACCATTCCGTTTAAAAAAGGTAATACGCTATGGTTAACAGTAATACAATTAAGGGCGGTCTGTAATGTCGGGATACCCGCCGTGGTTGCTCAGTGGCTATGGTGTTGGGCTGCTGAGCACGATGTCGCGGGATCAAATCCCGGCCGCGGCGGCAGCATTTCGATGGGGGCGAAATGCGAAAACACCCGTGTACTTAGATTTAGGTGCACGTTAAAGAACCCCAGGTGGTCGAAATTTCCGGAGCCCCCCCTACGGCGTGCCTCATAATAAGAAAGTCGTTTTGGCACGTTAAAATCCATAATTTTTTTTAATGTCGGGACGTACGAGTAAGTACATTCTTCCTGAATGCTCAAAGGACCTTATACTCGGCATGGATTTCCTTCAGGCGAACGGTGCCATCATCGACCTGCAAGAGTCTAGAGTCAGCTTCGCTACTACGCAAGCCATAGCGAACAGTAATGACAACGACCATGACGTCGCGCTTCGCGTAGCTGACGGTCACGTCACCTTGCCACCCAAGAGCAGCGGGCTTACCCTTGTCCGATGCGACATGGAGGACGACGCCGAAGGAATTGCTGAGGCGAACATGTCCCTGTATCTTGAGCGCCACATTTGTATAGCCAGAGGGCTTGTTCAGTTGCGAAACAAATGTTCAGTCGTTTTGCTAACAAAATTAGCAACGAATATCGGCATGTACCGCGAGGAACGACAATCGCGTTCATTCGCGAAATCACTGATGTTACTGACATTGCCACATTGGAAACCGCATCGTCTCAGCAATCTGGGTTACCCAGCCTAAAAGAACAAATTCACGTTAACGCTGCTCTGCCAGACCACCAGAAAGATCGTCTACTGAGTCTCGTGAATGAATTTGCGGACTGTTCTTCAATGTCATCCAAAGTGCGGCGCACGTACATCACAAAGCACCGCATCATTACGGACGAGTCCGCACGTCCTGTTCGTCAGCATCCCTACAGAGTGTCTCCAGTGGAAAGGGAAGCGATCAAGCATCAGGTGAAAGAGATGCTCGAAGACGACGTGATCTAGCCGTCCACCAGCCCGTGGGCCTCCCCTGTAGTGTTAGAAAGAAAGACAACACACTACGCTTCTGTGTAGATCACAGAAAGTTGAACCGTGTCATCAGGCGCGATGTTTATTCATTGCCACGCATCGACGACGCACTGGATCGTCTGCAACATGCCAAGTTTTTTTGCTTCGTTGGATCTTAAATCAGGGTATTGGCAAATCAAAGTTGATGAACAGGATTGGGAAAAAAACAGCGTTTGTGACACCTGACGGGCTTTATGAGTTCAAAGTTCTCCCCCTCGGTCTCTGTTCCGCCCCTGCCGCCTTTCAGGAGATGATGGATACCGTGCTTGCTGAACTCAAATGGCAAACCTGCCTCGTATACTTGGACGACGTCGTCGTGTTCTCGAGCACGTTTGACGAACATCTCGCACGACTCGAGAGTGTCCTCGATGCGATCCATACTGCCGGCCTCACCATCAAGCCTGAAAAAGGCTACTTCGGGTTCCAAGAGCTCAAATTTCTTGGCCATGTCGTTGGTCCTCAAGGCGTCCGACCAGACCCCGACAAGTTAACTACAATCGCCGAGTTTTCACCACCCACAGACAAGAAGGTTGTCCAACGCTTCCTTGGTTTGTGCACATATTATAGGCGCTTCGTCGAGGGATTCTAGAGAATTGGTGAGCCTCTGACACGGCTTACACGCGACGATGTACCTTTCATTTGGGCGGACGAGCAGCAGCAGTCGTTCAATGAATTGCGCAAGCGTTTGCAAGAGGCGCCAATACTTTCTCATTTCGACGAAGACGCTGACACTGAAATTCATACTGACGCCAGCAATTCTGGTCTCAACGCAGTTCTTCTGCAGTGGCAAGCTGGTGCGGAACGCACCATTGCTTATGCAAGCCGCAGTCTCACCAAGGCTGAGAAAAACTACTCAACCACTGAAAAAGAATGCTTAGCGGTTGTGTGGGCAATTAGTAAATTCCGGCCCTATTTGTACGGTAAACCCTTAAGTAAGGCAGTCAGTGATCACCACGCGCTGTGCTGGCTTGCCAATCTCAAGGATCCTTCAGGCAGACTAGCACATTGGAGCCTGCGCCTACAAGAGTACGATATTACAGTTGTCTACCGATCTGGAAGGAAGCACAGTGACGCTGACTGTTTGTCACGCGCATCACTCCCTACGACGTCATCGGACCCTGACCATGACTTGCCATTTGTAAGCGTTATCGACGCCATAAAAATGGCTGAGCACCAGCGCGCTGACCCTGAGCTGCTGCCACTGATCGAGCACTTTCAATGAGTTGAAGGTGTTTTACCCCGCTCGCGCGTTCGCGGCTTATCATCATACTACTTGCACAACAACGTCCTTTACAGGAAAAACTGGGGAAGCGGTCCCAATACGCACCTCCTTGTCGTGCCGCCGGCGCTGCGCCCAGACATTCGGCAAGCCTGCCATGATGAGCCATGCGCGGGACACCTGGGATTCGCTAAGACATTAGCAAGGATACGACAGAAGTATTACTGCCCCCGGCTTTATTCTTCTGTACAACGGTACGTGAAGACCTGCCGCGATTGTCAACACCGAAAGAAACCACCAGTCAAACTGGCCAGCTTTCTCCATCCTGTAGACTCTCCTCAAGCAGCGTTCCAACAAATAGGAATGGATCTACTTGGGCCATTCCCACTGACCTCTTCGTGCTACAGATGGATAGTCGTCGCTACCGACTACTTAACCCGGTACGCCGAAACCAAAGCTAACCCTCAAGCAAACTCGTATGAAGTGGCCAAGTTCTTTGTACGCCACATCGTCCTACGACATGGTGCACTGTCTGTTCTCATAACCGACCGCGATACAGCATTTATAGAGGAACTTATGCAGGACGTTCTCCAGCTAACGCATAGCTCTCACCGCAAGAGCACAGCGTATCACCCTCCAACCAATGGATTAACGGAACGTCTGAACAGAACGCTGGCTGACATGCTCTCCATGTATGTCGACGTAGAGCACAAGACGTGGGACGAAAGTTTACCCTATGTGACTTTCGCGTATAACACTGCTGTACAGGAGGCTACACAGTTTACGCCGTTCGAACTTGTATACGGGTGCCACGTCACGTGAACACTTGACGCCATGCTACCTCTGGCTGATAATAGCCCGACCAGCGAGCACGCGGAAGAGTTTGTACAAAGAGCCGAAGAGGCACGCCAGCTTGCTCGGCATCGTATCAGGAGCCAACAGCATACCGACACCCTTTGATACAACTAGGGTCGACGCGACGTCCATTACAATACCGGCGCCTGCGTGTGGGTCTGGACGCCCGTCCGTCGCCGTGGACTCTCGGAAAAGTTGATCCGCCGGTATTTTGGTCCCTACAAGGTTACACGCCACCTCAGTGACGTGACCTACGAAGTCGTCCCCTGCAGTTCTGACCCCTGTTCGCTCCGTCGTCGTCCTCGCACTGAAGTTGTTCATGTAGTGCGCATGAAGCCATACTATGCGCGTACGTGAACGCCGAGATGCACCTGAGGAGCACCATTTCTCATGTCGCGGAAAGAACTTAGTGACGCGACCGAGACGGTCGCTTTTCGCATGGGGGCAATTGACAGAAAGATGTGGGGCTCCCGCACCGCAGAGCGGCGCCCGCAAAGGTCGGCGCCATGAAAGACGATGAAGTGCATAAGCTGCACGCTCTTCTTCTGGCCCACCATTAAAGAAAAACGTCTATTTTGTAACACTCCGTCTCCAATATACGTTACAATATATAAATGGTGAGACCAAGTGAAAGTATACGCACCTGCCGCGGTGGCTTAGTGCCTAGCGTGTTTCGCCGCTAAGCACGAGGTCTCGGGCTCAAATCCCGGCTGCGGCGGCCGTATTTCGATGTAGGCTACATGCGAAAACAGCCGTTTTAAGTGCTTTGGGGACACGTTAAAGATCCCCCGGCGTACATCATACATGCACTGTTTGCAAAAAAACCCTTACATACCATTGCGCAGGTACAATAACTCTTTGCGGGAAAAGGCAATCGATGGTTTTGACACACAGTTATCCCCAAGCCTGTCAATCATTTCTGCTTCTAGAATTTCGCGAGTTATCCTACCTTGGGCTCTTCCCACAATGGAGCAGTCCATGTACGTTGGAGCACACGTCGAGTGGTCACCATCATCCATCCCGGCAACAGTGCACCTGCAATGCCTGCAGTGGGCGTCAAGGAACCCACCCCGCTTTTCTGCTACATTATACCGGTGTTCCTTTAAACGCTCGTTGAGGCATCTTCCGCTTTGCCCCACGTAGTTCTTCCCACACTTTAAAGGAAGGTTGTAAACAACTGCTTCCACACATTCAGAAACGGTTCCTGGTGTTTCTTTTTGCACGTGCGCTTATCAGAGAGGCCTGGTCTGGTTAGTCTGGACAGACATTGCAGTTTTGTAGAAGCTGAAAACACAAACCTAACATTCGCACGTTGACCTATTTTCTTTAAACGGTGCGATAGGCCGTGGATATATGGGATGACAGCAACGCTCCTCTTATCTACACAAGGCACGCTGGCGGAATTCTTTGATAGCTTCGACTTGAGCATACCCTCAGCAACGCTATAAGTACATGTGTAGGGTAACCTGCCAATAGAAGACGGAGGATCTGATCCTTGATGCTTTCGGTCATCAGCTCAGGGCATGACTTACATAATGCGTTTGACAAGCATGTCTTTGTGATTCCCGTCTTAACCAACTTAGAGTGCGCCGACTGATTTTTAACCACTAATGCACTTTCTTTTATACGCGAGGGTTTATCTCCTCTAAAAATAACGCATGAACTGCCGATTGACGGAAGTATCCGATTTCTTGACATTATACTTTTATTTTTCAACGACCATGTACGCTGGAAGTACGAGCCTCGCGCGAACAAGTCACTGCTCCCATATCAGAACAACAAAGTAGTTCAGAGCATCACGCTCATTTTTCCTGAGTACTTATTGTTGTACTACCATATAAATTTTAAATCTTCTCTCTATATTGTAGTAGTCTTTTCTTATTTCATTTTGTTTCTGCTACCGGCCGTGTCGTGTCCTATCCTGCACAGCGTGTTACCCCATTTGACTAAGAAACAACAAACTATCGAACGTCCCATACCGCCATGGTGCGTGAGGCACTCGTAAATCAGCAACAAGTTGATTTGATTATTTAAAACTGAAGGTAGCACTAAAAGAGGCGAACACATGGTGAAAAGACGACGCGACGACGAGGGAATGCTACTCACAACTCGTTTATTTTTGAAAAGGGTTCAAATTTAAGACAAACACAACACAGGCGCACAACTCAACTGCGCCAGGCTTCTTTTACAAATAATCATATCGCAATATCGCAAGCAGTCACAGGAAGTGAAATGATAAAAAAACCAAGCAGCAAGAAGTGAAACAAATGACCAATAAAAGACACTCACAGGCTGCTCAGATCACAGAGGTAAATTGGTCCTTCTTACTTAAGCACCTTCTCAGTATTGTTGCAAGGAATGAGCGTGCACCCAAGGGGATGTTGTAGGGGATGTCACGATACCTGAGAAGGTTCAGCAATTTTTGCAAAAAGGGCCAAAATATGCCGTTTATTCATCTGTGCCAGCTCACGACCTGCTCGCCACCAACAGAAACATCGCCCAGAAAGTCAAAGGGGAAGACCGCGAGAGGTGCCTTCTTGAGGGAGTAGACAGCATCGCAAAGTTTGTTCCCAACACGGCCAGTCGTACCTGGAGACGTGTGTTAGATGGAATCGTCGCGTATTTCAAGGAACACAAGCTCTTTTCTTTACAAGCGGACAAAGACGGAGGCTTCGTCGTCATGCACGCGGGCATGTACGAGGAAAAAAGTCTTGCAAGCAGTCGAGAAGAACTTTGTGCGAGTGAGAAAAAGCGACGTGCGTGTAAAAACCAGGTTCATGAACTTCTGTAAAGAGTTGAACCTGACAAAATTAGGCAATGATATCTCCAATTGCAGAGGTAACTGCTTAAATGTTTTTTTTTTTCACAGCAAAAACTCAGAAACCTGGCATTCCCTTTAGGACTATTATTAGTGAGAACGGATCCTCGCAGCAATGTGTCAGCCGGTTTCTACTATGTAAGCTTAAGTCGATAAAAGTGAATGATCTCTTCCTGACAAAAAGTCCCAAGAAGTTTCAAACTTTCTCCAGAATAACCGCCGTGTCGCTACGCTTTATCTGTGGATGTTGAGGATTTCTTTTATTCCGTCCCTCAACCTAAACTTTTAGTTGCTGTGAAAGAGTGTGTCGAAAATTCAGGCGAACTTTCTTTTCAGTCCACAGCAGGAGTGTCTCTTGATAATTTATTAAAGCTTTTAGAATTTTATCTGAGTGTCACTTTTATCCTTTTTGACAGGCAGCCTTTTATGCAGCGCAATGGCATTTGTATAGGGCGCAGTGTTGCACCTATCTTTTGCGACATCTTTTTAGCTCATGTTGATCGCCTTTTGGATCGATATCTTATTGGAGGCCCGGTTCTAAAGGTTTTTAGATATTTTGATGATTATTTTATCGTTTTTAGAAGCTCGTAATGACAACTCTTATAAAGATTCTGTTCGACTGGTCTTAAGTACTTTTAACGACCATGGTAAAGGCCTGGCTTTTACCCATGAACTACCGCAATGTCGCGAGATACGCGTTTTAGACCTGCGGCTGAGGATAACTAAGGTATACACCTGTTGGGCGTATTTCCCATGTGCAAAGAAAGAGCTTTCGCCCTATGAATCGTCTCATTCAAAGACCGTAAAAAGAGCAATTGCATCGCTCTGCATGGAATTGTGGCTTCAAAAGTCGTGCACGCACGAAATCCTTTTTAGCTTGGACAATCAGGTTCGCAGGCTTTTGGCCGCAACCTTCCCTTGCTCGGTCCTTTTAGCGGTCGCTGAAGCCCTCCTCAAGAAATTTGGTCCCCGACGAATGAAGGCTGATAGGCTGAAGAATGATAGGTGTAACGTTAAGGGATAAGAAAAGAGCAGATTGGGTGAGGGAACAAACGCAAGTTACTGATATCTTAGTTGAAATCAAGAAAAAGAAATGGGCATGGGCAGGACACGTAATAAGGAGGGAAGATAACCGATGGTCATTAAGAGTTACGGAATGAATTCCAAGGGAAGGGAAGCGTAGCAGAGGGCGGCAGAAAGTTAGGTGGGCGGATAAGATTAAGAAGTTTGCAGGGACAACATGGCCACAATTAGTACATGACCGGGGTACTTGGAGAAGTATGGGAGAGGCCTTTGCCCTGCAGTGGGCGAAACCAGGCTGATGATGATGATGATGATGATGATGATGATGATGATGATGATGATGATGATGATGATGATGATGATGAATGAATGAAGGCTGCACCTGAACGCGTGAAGACCAAACCTGAGGTCATGCCTTACATTCATAAGGGTTCATACAACCTCAAAAAAGTGGCCAGCAGGTACAACGTGCCGCTTGGTTTTTCTGAGTCAAACATGTTGACGAAGCTGTGCCCCCGCATCTGCGGTGAAGGTCAGCGCGGTTACAAAAAGCAGCATGAAGATGTCTTCGTCAGCTGCGCTCTAGGAGTGGTATACTTTATTCCCTTGTCCTGTGTCAAGTGCTATAACGGGCAGATGGGGCGTTGCCTCTATGACAGCTTAACGGAACATTATCAAAACTTAACAAACCAAGACAATCTTGCGAATTTAGTTTCGCATGTGATGGTTTGTGAGTGCCTGCGACGTTCAAAAAAGCAAAGATTCTTGACAGAAGTGCAAGCGATAATGCTAGAGTTTTGCTGGAAGCTTTCCACATAAAAAAGAAGCGGGTCTGTGCATCAGCGATGTTTCGATCAATTTGTACTCGGCTGAGCGCACACTTCTGGAGAGATGTGTAAAACTGTAACATACGGCTTTTTGTCCTTTGCTGTCTTTTATTGGTCATTTGTTTCACTTCTTGCTGCTTGGTTTTTACCATTTCACTTCTTGTGACAGCTTGCGATATTGACATATCTATTTGTAAAAGAAGGCTTGCGCAGTTCAGTTGTGTGCATGTGTTGTGCTTGTCTTAAATTCGAACCTTTTTTGTTAAAATAACGCAGTTGTCAATAGCGTTCCCTCGTCGTCGTATCGTCTCTTCACCATGTGTTCGTCCTAGCTTCAGTTTTAAAGAATGCATCACCAACTAGCCCAAAACCAAGATTTATTGATTTGATTAGATTACAGTTGCATCTATTCCCTGTCTCCCATACCTACTTGTTGGAAGTTGGGAAGATCTCCTCGACCGTTGTTTTTCCTTGCCGCGTTTAGTGGCTAGCGTAGAAGCCGTCGTAATCTTTGCGAAGAGATCAAATGAAGCCATTCGTCTAAAGTTCGTCTAAAAAAGAAAAAAGAACACGACAATTACCGACGCCATTCTTCGCTTTTCTCTTTTTCTCTCTCTCTCTTTTTCTCTGTTTCTTCTGGTGATCGACCATTTGCCGCTGTTCCAATTTTTTTTGAGTCCCTCCCACTGGCTCTTATTGGAGATCCGCCCGGCCGTGACTGCAGCCGCACGGCAGGGTCCATTCCCGCTCTCGAGAGCGTAAAATGCTGACAGCACCTGTTTCGACATCTTTGGCTCCGAAAGTCGACAACGAAGGCAGCACCGGTTTCTCAACCTGTCGCTCTGCGGAAATTTGTGAAACCAAGGTGAACTTTGATCGCTGTCTCACAGATGCTATACGATGTTAAGCGTCTTTTTTTCTTTGTCTTCCCTCGTAATTAGACATGTTGCATTCGCTCCTTTCGTTTTTCAGGGCCTGCAACCTCTAATCACATGTGGTGAAAAGGCAGACAAGACCCGGGGCACTACGCCGATCAAAGTAAGATTCAAAAGAAAAGGAGATGTTTCGGCTTCGACACGGGAGCCTTGTTCACAGGTGAAGGACGAAATGTTTTCTTTTCTTTTAAATCTTACTTTGGTCGGCGTAGTGCCTCGGGTTTTTTCTGCCGTTTCACTATGTTCCATTCCGATGAGACGGGCATCCGCCAAACACTGAACTTCTCTATCCACATGTCTTCAAGACGGATTCTTATCTCTGTGTATATATTTTCTTTCAACTAGTAACCTTCTTTTTTTTTTACCTTCTTCCACCGATGCCGCTTGGTGGAAGAAGGTGAATGGCACAGGAAGGCGAACAGCGCCTTGCGAAACACTCAACATCCCCTTTTTCTAGAAAGAAACGGTTGCCTCTATTGTCCCAGCTTTAGCAGCATTCGAAGACAAATGCTGCGACATGCTAAAGGCGGCGGCATCAATGGCTGTCTGCCGGTCAATAAAAAAAACCTGTGGCGAGGCCAGATGGCTGTCGTCAAGGCTGCACCTTATTGAAAGCGCACAAGGCTGAATAGAACCAGCTCTTTTCATTGGTTCCCAACTCGAATGAATTTTTTGGGGGAACTGTACGTCGCTAGAGGAATAGAGCAGGAGGAATTGCTACGGTATTCTTCCCTGTAGCGAAGGTAATAGCGCGGCAAGGACAAATAAAAAGAAAATTGGGGTGAGGTTACGTGCCAAAGCCACGATCTGATTATGAGGAGCGCCGTAGGGGAATACTCCGGATTAATTTTTACCACCTTTAATTCCATGACTTGCACCTAAAGCAAAGTACAGTAGCATTTTTTTTTTTTTTTTGCATTTCGCCCCCTATGGAAATGGGGCTTATAAGTCCGGGATCGAACCCGCAACCCAACGCCATCGCTGCTAAGCTACCGGGACGAGTATGGCAATAAAGGGTAGACAGAGCTATAATATGACACATGAGAGCTGAACCATACGGGACTGTGGCGCTGGTATACTTTGAACGAAAGCCCTGATTTACGCCATAGGATGCGGGGTGCCTGTTAGTTACTCCGTCAGGTCCAGCCGCCGATCTACCATTACGACTGTGAAGAGCTGCCCTCACTTCACTCTCAGTGAAGTCCCCGTCAAGTTCTTCACATATGCCTCCCGCATATTCGGGGCTCTCTTCTCCTTCGTTTGTTTGTTTAAGTGGAAGATACTTGGCTGCGAGACTATCCATGATAGCCCTCTGTGTTTTATCCTGGCTTTCCTGATGAACCAACTTAGCTGTAGCTGTTCTCGTGCTTATCCTTGTTTCATTCTTGTTGAGCAATGGCTTGAGGAGGTTCCAGCTACCTCCATGCTTGAGTCTACCATCAGCCGAGTTACATATTTCATCCCACTGTTGCTTCACGAGGGTCTTCGACTGATCATCAATTTCTCTGTTTATTTGCGCTATTTTTTTCCTTAGCCTTCTGTTAAGTCTTTGCGTTTTCCATCTGTGTAATATAGCCTGTTTGGCCTCAATCAGATGCGCCAGCCTGCTATCCATAGCCTCAATATTTTCCTATGTCCTCATTTCTTTAGTGGCCTATTTGACGTCCTCTCAAAGCTAGATGAACCATGTCTGAAGGGGCTCCTGCTCGGCATCTAAAGGCCCCACTTTCCTTCTGTTCGCCCTGATTTTCCTGAACTGATCCCACTCAGTGAATTTGAAGATTCTAGTTTTCTGACACGGCATGCGTATGGTTATCTGTATGATGTAATGATCGCTGCAGAGATGCATGCTTGAATTTTCCCAATTGTCTCCTCTTGAGGTGTTTACAAAAGTAAGATCTGGTGTGGAGTCCCTGCTTGTAGACGTGCCACAACGAGTGGGATACGCCGGATTAGTAATCAAGCATAACATCAGATCCACGACGAGACTTCATAGCTCCTCTCCCTTCTTTGAGTTCCAAGTGTATCCCCATGTGTGATAGGGAGCATTAAAGTACCCTCGAATAATGAGCGGGGAGGTTTTGGCAACCGAAAGCACTTTGTTGAAGAGAGCTCTGAACCTCTCTCATTTGTTCGGATTGCTGTAAATATTCAATCAGAAAGTGCTTTGCGTCTTACCTCTGCTCCTTTTAAGTATTATCTCAACTAGAATAAATTCAAACCTGGAATGTCCAAGATGAATATCATGCTCAATGTATGGCAACTTTTTTGTCAGTGAGGGTCGCCAACTCCCTCCCCATTTTTTGTGTCCTCATATCGCGTTGTTACAGTAAGTATAATTTCGTCTGCTAAGCTTTCCTGCAGCATAATTACCTTTGGCCTGGCCTCAGATGACCTGATCACCTGTTGCAGTGCTGCTTTTTTGTGTTGGAACCCGCGACAATTCCATTGCCACACGTTAAATCCATGATTACTGTTCATTAATTGTTATGAGGTGAGGCTGCCTTTCTATTACCCCCTATTTTCCGCTCTGTGATGGCCTCCGACAATCCAGGAATGGACTTTATACTATCCGCCTCCGACGGCAGATACTCATCGTCGTCATCCCCTCGCGCCTCAATCTTCCTAAGTCTTTTTCCCGCCGTTAGCCTCCATTTCCACAATTTGTTCACTTTAAAGTTAGTCGTTTCCATGGTCTCTCTTATCGCTGTAATTGCCTTTTTTATTTCACGGAGTGCTGAGAAAACAGAATCATCCTCGGAACTCACCGCCCTCTCTTTAGGGGCAGGGGAGCTGGATTCCCCTGGATCGTTGCTTTTGCTTGCTGGTCTATTTATCACTATCTGTCTATCACTCTAGCAGGGTGGCAGGGTGGGTTGGCGCTTCCGCAGTGTCGTCTAGCTGTTGTGGTTCCTTTAATGCGACTTTACGTCTGCACGACCTACTTCTTTTTTCCGCTTGACAAATTTGCACGGTGCTTCTTTTTTCTGAAATAGCGAAAACGTACTGTAGTGTACATTGAACTTAATGTTATCCATTTTTGTCCGGATCCCTATTAGCTGAAGCAACTTGCATTTTAGGTCATAGCGATATTTCTCCTCGCACAATCATCTGGTTTCCGGCTCACCTCGGATCACACCTGGCATCGATGGCCAACCTGAACGAGATCGCTTAAGCCTGAGCCCGAGAACTTACTCACCGCGCTGGGCAGCCCGAGGAATCCTCGGACTCCAATCTAGCGGTCATTAGGGATGTTCTCCTCACGTTTAATGATATCATCAAACATCAGTTGCGAAGGAGGGTCTTCGCCCAGGCATCTACCCTCCGCGTGCTTCGTACCAGGTCATACCCTAGTCTTTATTCTAACAGCCAGTTGATCGAAGGCCTTGATCCAGTATTCCCAGATTGTGGCGCCACTCGTACGTTAGATCACATGCTCTGGCAGTGCCCCTCATTACAGGGTCCTCAACGCACAACCGAAAAGGAATAAAGCACCATGGTCAGGAGCTCAGGTGTTCTAAATCAACTCAGGGCTGTCCAGAGGGCCCGCGACGGGGCGGTGAGACTCGGCCTACGCGTCCCAATGAGGGAGCGGCCCGCTGCTGTATCGCCTTGAGCGGTAGCGTGCCTCAGGACCTAAATAAAGCTCTCTCTCTGTCCGTCCGTCCGTCCGTCCGTCCGTCCGTCCGTCCGTCCGTCCGCCCGCAACTGGCGCTGGTGTTTAGGATTAGCGTTTCCTGCCGTTTTTGGGTCGCCTTTTCTCTCTGACTGAAATGAACTTTGCAGAAGAAGATCGGCACCTCTTTTCTCACTCCACATAGAGGAGTATTTTCACTACGTCTCGCATCTTGGTTGCGACCACACGAAGAGACAATGCTGTATGATTTGGGGCTCGGTGTCACCTTTACTACCTGTGACAGCGCCACGTGCTACAAGCATGGAGCTGTGCCAAGGCGCTTGCACACCTTATCTCCTTCTGGCCGCTCTATACTGCTCCGAGGGACAAGGGATGTGCTCATTCCTTGATAGATTGGAGAATTGTCCATTATGGTAAAAAGACGTTTTATGAGAAAGTTCCTATGACGGTGCAAGTAAAGATTTCTAAGACTAGTGCGCTGCCACCGCTACACGTATTATGGCGGCACATTTTACGTTCTCATACGCGACCCCTGTCTCAGCCGCTCTAAGTTGCCTCTAATTCGCATGTCAATCTGTTTCTTTGCGCATCAGTGTGCTTTCTTACGTCTAATGCGCGTGCGTTTTTTTGCAATCTTGGCTGCCCGCCCAGGGAACTGGCTCCGGGAGTACGAGATGGTGAAGATATAATGATATCAATTTGTGTTTCAACTCTCAATTTTAACGCGGTATTTTGACAAAGATGTTCATGAAAATGAAAATATTCATTAGGAAGTACCGCGGTTCATAAACCGTAAGCAAGACATCCTGTTAAAGTACGCATACAAAATAAGTAATTGACTCATAGCAAAAAAGTATAGAAATAATACTGGACTATACATTCTTGTTGAAGCCTTTCCCGCAAGGTGAATATTATATAGTGTCACGTTCTAGTGACGGTGAGCAGCCGCAGTAGCACAACCCAAGTCAAGGAACTGTGTATTAAGTGAACCTGTGCCCAGCGCAGCATAAAAGTAACACTCAAAACAATCATAGAGGTGAACACAAGTGTCAATGCTTGAAATCTGATCAGTGTATCAGACGCGTCAAATACTTATGCATGGATCAATGAACGTTCCAGCATGATCGATGGAGCTCACGTAAGTTCTAGAATTTACACAAATATTCGAGTCGCGCCAGGAATTCGATTACACAAGTCTCGGCGACAACATAGTCAACAGATAAAACAATCGATAGCATTCGAGAAACTTCTGATGCAGAAAGTTCTACACGCTTCAAGTTTTATATACCAAAACTTTCTATAGCACGTAGCCACAGAAATGCGGATGCCCAATATGCACACAACGCGGGGGATACCCCATAGACTCCCCATACTGTAACATTGTCTGCGCTGTCAACACGGGCTTCAATATATCCTTACGACATGACCTAAACTACACCGCCTACTTAAGGCATGTTTGGCAGATTCTACACTACACAAGCTAATGTAGAAATGTGACCGTGGTAACAGGGTTTGCCACAACCCTGGAGCTCACCATAACAGAGGCCGCTGACAAATCTCAATCAAGAGATGACGCCGACAACATGGCACCCTTATCACGATCTCCCATCCCATCCTACTATCTTCTCTACACGCTGTGGCCTCGAAAATGGAGGCCTAAATCGAATAAATGCTGCTATCTTCCTGTAGTTTCAGTCTAACAACGTTAGAGAATGGAGCAAAGAAATAAGAAAGGAGAAAAGGGAATAGATAAATTAAATAGAACGCACATACAGACTTTTAAGAGGGAAGCACTAATAGCATGCATGTAATACGAGGGCAGTGAGGGGATGGATGCGATTAGTACCACAACCCAAAAACCTGTCTACTGGCAGAGCCTCTACGCAGACGATATCACCCTGTGGTTTACCGGGGGCCGCGGCGGCGACATCCAGGACACGCTGCAGCAAGCCATCAACGAGGTCGTTGCATACGTAGAACCGCGCGGCCTAGCGTGCTCCCCACAGAAATCGGAGCTCCTTCTGTACAAACCTAATTGGGGAAGTTGACGTCCAGACCCTCACCCGCCCGAGATAGAACTCCACGTGCACTAGCAACGCATACCTACTGTACCTAGCATCCGTATCCTTGGCTTACGCATCCAACAAAACGGCAGAAATACGGAGAAACTCAAGCAATTAGATACTCATGTACACCAAACCACTCGCCTCATAGCACGCATCGCAAATCGACATCACGGCATGAAAGAAAAGAACCTCATACGCCTGGTAACCAGCTGCGCCCTGAGCAGGATCCCCTATGTCGCCCCGTACCTCAGCCTCAATGCAACTGACACGCTCAAACTCAATACCATGATCAAGAGGGCCTATAAACAAGCTCTACATCTTCCCATCTCCACCTCTAACGAGAAACTGGATGCCCTCGGCATTCACAACACCATAGACGAGCTTATTGAAGCGCAGCGTATTAGCCAATACGAGCGACGCACCAATTCTACTACGGGCAGGCACATTCTAGGCACCCTAGGCATAACCTACACCACCCAATTCGGACCAAAAGTACCCATCCCTTCCAAACATTCGCGCTCAGCTAGTTATCCCGCCCATACCTCGCAATATGCACCCTGAACACAATCCGGAGCGACGTGCAGAAAGAGCTAAACAACTACAAAAGCGCTACGACCAAGCCGCTGACGTAGGCTACGTGGACACAGCGGAACACCCCTACCAAAACGCCATGGCGGTCGTCGCAGTCGCGGGCTCGCAGTACCGCCTCGCTGCCGCCGCATCAATACTCACCACGCAACCCGAAGAAGGAGAAGAAACGGCCATCGCTTTGGCCTACGCGGCTACCAATGCACGCTGCAACATCAGCGACTCAATAACGGCCATTCGCAACTACACAAGAGGACTGATAGCGCCCCACGCGCAGAAGATACTCTCTGGCACGCCTCCCTCAAGGCAACGTCGCGTCCAGATCATCTGGGCCCCTGGTCACTCGGGTCTGGCAAGAAACGAAGCCGCCCACGATGCCGCCCGAGCTCTCGCACACCGGGCGCATCATCCTTCTCCTGAGTCTTCGGATCCCGACCAGCCCTCTGTTCTGCATCGCGGTCACGCGCCGGACCGAATGGTCACGTCCAGAGAAATTCTCCTTCACTACCGCAGAGAGCGGTTACACTACCCCCCAGCACACAAAACACTGAATAAATATCAATCCACCATTTGGCGACTCCTTCAGACGCGAACTTTCCCGAACCCCGTGCTTTACAACCGCATTTACCCCGTTGCATACTCCCCACTCTGCAAAGCGTGCGAGGCCCGCGCTGACCTCGATCACATTATCTGGCAATGCCCAAAGCCTCACCCACCAACACCTACCGCACTAACACACGCATCATAACTACGGCCGAGCAGTGGGAGACTTTGCTGCTCAGCTTGGTCCCAGAGGAGCAGCTCTGGGCCTTCCGGATGACCGAAGGCGCCGCCAGAAAGCAAGGACTGGCCGCCGTTTAAGGAAGGGGGGGACTGGGGGTTAGTCTCCCGACCACCGCCACCCCTGAACCCCATCAAGGACATAATAAAGTTATATATCTCTCTCTACTGGCAGAATTCAGAAGACTGTCTTTTGTTGGCTTCTTCTTTGAAACGTTGCGCGCTGAAAACTTCAACCACTCCAGAAAATAAATTCAGCGGGAGAGATCAGGAAAGTAAAGAGAATTCTGAAAAACAAACAATGCACAGCTAAAAGAATGAAAACAACAAAGCGGAAGACCGCACGAAGCTTGTCGTTTTTTAATTCGTTCCACTAAATTTTCCGCCACATAGCGTGAGTATTCTGCTCACCAGTATCGCGTGACTTTAGCTTTGAGTTTCTCCCGGTGAAAGCTCGTTAGTCTCAATTAACATCGTCTGTTTGTTTAACCTCCTCCTGCATAACTGTAAACATTTCAAAGCTTGGTCGAATCAACCCCGCCTCGCGTCAGCCGAACCCACATTGTGTATGAAATTTTTTTTATTCTTATCTGTCCGTCTATTTCGCTGCAGTCCTCGAAATGCGTTTCCTTTCTCTTAGCAGTCATTATGTTGCTACATCGTACCGATAATTACCTGTTTCGTGCCATTACGCGTCCTCTTAACTTTACCTGTCATGTTTCTCAGCTGCGCTTTCTATCAAATCGACACTGCCTTCTCTTTTTATCCCTTAACCATAGGTCAACAATTTTCTATTACGCAAACTTCGGATCTTTCTCCCCGTAATTTGAATTTATGCATGTTCCGGCCAGACAGGTAAGTGTTGACGAAACGTACGCAGGGATCACCTACTTTCGCTTCAACAGAAATTGGCAACTAACGTAGCATAACGTAGCACGGCTGGCCAAACATGCTTTACTTGTTAGTATCCTGCTAGAAATACGCTGACAGTCGGTACATAGCTTGGTATTAATAGTCACTTCATAGAGTTGTAATATTGGAGGCGGTTTATCACAGCCAAACTATGTCTTTATATAGCTTGTCTTACTATGTCTTAACACAGCCAAACTATGTCTTAATAAACTTGGCTTAACAGTCCTGAACGACAATTACGTTTCCCTTGCTCCCTGCGCGCCTCCTACTAAAAAGACTATCGGCTACAGTAGTTAATTAACGGAGGTATGTATTTAAGTAGTTATACTAAGCCGTCTATTTGGTTTGTCATAACAGAACAAAGTAAAGGCCGCAACGACGCAAACGGGACGAAGTCGAGCACTGGCCTCGTCCCGTTTATGTCCTTGCGTGCATGTATTTGTTTATGTTTGTACATGTGTGTTTGTGTGCCCGTTTGTGTGTGTTCAGAGCCATCTATATAATCACTTAGGTATATCGACAAATTAAGTAAATATAAACGAACGACTACACGCCACGAAAAATCAGCCATACTACTGCTCACTTAATTCTATATACTTTCTCGGTAAGCTTTATGGCATATTCCAGTAATCGGTCAAGAGGACCACTTCTTCGTTCCG